>NW_017671246.1:232011-315723 GCF_001879085.1 Nicotiana attenuata
TACCCTTTTCCCCCAATTTCAACCCTAGATTACATGATTTAGGTTTAGAAACTCATTAATTAATGAAGGAAGATGAAGGAAATGAGTGGGAATTTACTTACCCAAGAAGCTTTGGTGAAGAAGTGCTCAAAAATTTGCTCAAGAGCTGTGGAGAAGAAGAACGCGTGTGAAATATGGACTAAATCCCGTCACTGTTCTGTTTTGGGGTATTTAAAATCACTGGGCAAAAATTCCCTTCGCGTTTGCGGGAAGGGGGCCGCGTTCGCGAAGGGTAAATGGGTCAAGACATCGCGAACGCGAGATGTTAGTCGCGAACGCGTAGAAGAATGGGCTGGGGTCCGGGATTTGGTTATACGCAAACGCAATATGGTACTCGCGAACGCGGTGAAGGGGGAGGCTGAACTATGCGAACACGGAGACTACAACGCGAACGCGAAGAAGGGGGAGCCCACAGGTACGCGAACGCGAGCTGAACGCCGCGAACGCGAGAAGCAAAATACTGTGCAAAAATTGCAGAAAATCTGCTATCATCCTAAGTCCAAAACCACCCCGAACACCTCCGAAAACACTCCCGAGCCCTCGGGGCTCCTAACCAAACACACACACTAACTCAACAACACCCTACGAACTTAACCGTGTGATTAAATCGCCACAATAACATCATAAACGAGGAATCAAACCTCAATATCATCACTTTTTTCATCAAACTTCTTAAACTTTCATTTTTAGATATTTAGGTCTGAAACACGTCAAATGACGTCCGATTTCAACTAAATTTCACAGAAAGCGCTTAAACCACATATAAGACCCGATACCAACACGTTCTAATCAATTTCCTTCAAATTTCAATATTAATTTCAAAAAAACAATTTCACAGAAAAATTCATTTCTCGGGCTCTCGACCTCGGAATTCGACTCCAGGCATATGCCCGAGTCTCATATATTTCTACGGACCCTTCAGGACCGTCAAATCACGGGTCTGGGTCCGTTTACTCAAAATGTTGACCAAAGTCAACTTTAATCATATTAATATAAAAATTCATTGATTTTTACACAGAATTCATGTTTAAGCTTTCCGGCTACGCACCCGGACTGCGCACGTACATCGAGAAAAGTAAAAATGAGGTTTTCAAGGCCTCGGAAGCACGGAATGAAAGAGAAAACAGGTGATGACCCTTTGGGTCGTCACACAATCATTCTTCACAAAAACCCAAAAATCGACCCCGGGCCCGCTTGGTCAAAACACGAGGTTCGGACCAAAATCAAATAACCCATTCACCCACGAGCCCGAATATATAATTTGTTTTCAAATTCGACCCCAAAACGAGGTCTAAATCACCATTAATCAAAAAGTCCTAGTTCTAATTTTCTACCTTTAATTCCATATTTTAGGCCTAGAAATCTAGTGGGTATTGATGAAAGTGGAAGAAAACAAGTTAAAGATTACTTACCCAAGAAGTTTTGGTGAAGAAATGCTTCAAAAATCGCGTAAGAGCTTTGGAGAAGAAGAAGTTGTGAAAAACAATGAGAATCCCGCAATGCATTCTGTTTTTAGAACTTAAAATAACTAGGAGAATTTTTACTCTATGCGATCGCGGAAGAATCAATGTGATCGCATAGAACAAATTGATGACTACCAAAATTAACTCTATGCGATCGCAGAAGAATCAATGCGATCGCATAGAACAAATTGTGACCTCCAAAAATTTACTCTATGCGATTGCGGAAGAATCAATCGATCGCATAGAACAAATTTATGACTACAAAAATTAACATTATGCGATCGCGGAAGAATCAATGCGATCGCATAGAACAAATTGATGACTACCAAAATTTACTCTATGCGATCGCGGAAGAATCAATGCGATCGCATACAACAAATTGATGACTACCAAAATTAACTCTATACGATCGCGGGCATTCCTATGCGATCGCATAGAACAAATACCTGGACACCAGCAACCAGCAAAAACACCAGATTTTCTAAGTCCAAAAACACTCCGATGCCTATCCGAAACTCACCCGAGCCCTCGGGGCTCCAAACCAAGCATACATACTAACCCAAAAACATCATACAGACTTGTTCGTGTGATCAAATCGCCAAAATAACATCATGAACATCGAATTAAACCTCAAAATCAAAGAATTTTCTCAAATTTCTTAAAACATCAATTTTTGCAATTCAAGTCCGAATCACGTCAAATGACATCCGTTTTTCACCAAATTTCACAGAAACATCTTATATCATATATAAGACCTGTACCGGGCGGCGGAACTAAAATACGAGCCTGACACTAACATGTTCTCATCAAATTTCATTTCCAATTTTCTCAAACATTTCCAGAAAATAATTTTTCTAAAAAGTTCATTTCTCGGGCTCGGGACCTCGGAATTCGATTCCGGGCATACGCCCAGGTCCCGTATTTTCCTACGGACCCTCTGGGACAGTCAAATCACGGGTCCGGGTCTGTTTTTCCCAAAATGTTGACCAATGTCAAACTTATTCATTTTAACATCAAAACTTAGCATTTTTCACAGAACTTCATATTTAAGCTTTCCGGCTACGTGCTCGGACTACGCGCGCTAATCGAGGCAACTCTATATGAGGTTTTCAAGGCCTCGGGGACATAGAATTCAATTAAAAATAGGTGATGACCCTTTGGGTCGTCACATTCTTCACCTTTAAAACAACCGTTCGTCCTCGAACGGACAGAAGAAGGAAGTACCTGAGTCGGGGAAAAGATCAGGATAACTGCTCCGCATATCGGACTCGGACTCCCAGATCGATGCCTCAGGAGGCTGGCCTCTCCACTAAACACGAACAGAAGGGAAACTGTTGGACCTCAGCTGACGAACTTGCCAGTCTAGAATAGCTACCGGCTGGACAGTGCTGAAATCTAACACGTGGGCTGGATCGCCGTGATACCTCCGAAGCATGGACACATGGAACACTGGATGGACGGCTGACAAGCTCGGCGGCAAAGCAAGTCTATAAACCACCTCTCCCACTCGATCAAGAATCTCAAACGGACCAATAAACCTAGGGCTAAGCTTGCCCTTCTTCCCAAACCTCATCATGCCCTTCATAGGCGACACTCGAAGCAATACCCGCTCACCAACCATAATGGCCACATCTCGAACCTTGCGGTCTGCATAGCTCTTTTGCCTAGACTGAGCTGAACGAAGCCTATCCTGAATGATCCTGACCTTGTGCAAGGCCTCCTGAACCAAATCTGTACCCAACAACCGAGCCTCTCCTAGCTCAAACCAACCAACCGGAGACCGACACCGCCTACCATATAAAGCCTTATAAGGAGCCAACTGGATACTCGACTGGTAGCTGTTGTCGTAGGCAAACTCCGCCAAAGGCAAAAGCTGATCCCATGAACCTCCAGAGTCAAAGACACAAGCTCGGAGCATATCCTCCAAAATCTGAATAGCCCGCTCGGACTGTCCGTCCGTCTAGGGATGAAATGTTGTGCTCCACCCAACTCGCGTGCCCAACTCTCGCTGAACTGCTCTCTAGAAGCGCGAGGTAAACTGCGTACTCCGGTCCGAAATGATAGATACGGGCACACCATGAAGACGAACAATCCACCAAATGTAGATCTCAGCTAACCTCTCGGATGAATGGGAGACTGCCACAGGAATGAAATGCGCTGACTTCCTACTCAAAGCATTGGCCACCACATTGGCCTTTCTCGAATAATTTAAAATGGTGATATCATAATCCTTCAACAACTCCAAACACCTCCTCTGCCTCAAATTCAACTCCTTTTGCTTGAACAAATATTGAAGACTCTTGTGATCCGTGAACACCTCACATGCCACGCCATACATATAATGCCTCCAAATCATCAATGCGTGAACTATGGCTACCAACTCCTAATCATGAACCAGATAGTTCTTCTCATGAATCTTCAACTGCCGCGAAGCATAGGCAATAGCCTTGCCATCCTGCATCAACACTGCACCAAGCCCAACACGGGAAGCATCGCAATAGACTGTATAAGGCCCTGAACCCGTCGGCAAAACCAACACCGATGTCGTAGTCAGAGCTGCCTTGAGCTCCTGAAAGCTCGCCTCACACTCATCCGACCATCTAAACTGGGCACCCTTTCTGGGTCAACCTGGTCATCGGGGCTGCAATAGATGAAAACCCTTCCACGAACCGACGATAGTAGCCTGCTAATCCCAAGAAACTCCGAATCTCTGTAGCTGATGCTGGTCTAGGCCAGTTCTCGACTGCCTCAATCTTCTTTGGGTCCACCTGAATACCCTCTGCTGATACGACATGACCCCGAAATGCAACTGAACTCAACCAGAACTCACACATCAAAAACTTGGCGTACAACTGATTATCCCTCAAAGTTTGAAGAACCATTCTATGATGCTGCTCGTGCTCCTCTCGGCTGCGGGAATATATCAAAATATCAACATGAAGACTATCACGAACGAATCCAAATAAGGCCTGAACACTCGGTTCATCAAATCCATAAGAGCTGCTGGGGCATTTGTCAACCCGAATGACATTATCAAGAACTCATAATGCCCGTACCGAGTGCGGAAAGCTGTCTTAGGGACATCGGATGCCCAAATCCTCAACTGATGGTAGCCAGATCTCAAGTCAATCTTGGAAAATACCTTGGCACCCTGAAGCTGATCGAACCAATCATCAATCCTCGGCAATGGATACTTATTCTTGAATGTAACCTTGTTCAATTGCCGGTAATCAATACATATTCTCATTGACCCATCCTTTTTCTTGACAAATAACACCGGCGCACCCCAAGGCGAAACACTGGGTCTAATGAAACCCTTCTCAAGCAAATCCTGCAACTGTTCCTTTAACTCCTTTAACTCCGGCGGGGCCATACGATATGTCAGGATAGAAATGGGCTTAGTGCCCGGAACTAGATAAATGTAGAAGTCAATATCCGTGTCGGGTGGCATACCCGACAGGTCTGAAGGGAAAGCATCAGGAAACTCACAAAAAACGGGCACAGAATCATATAGAGGGAACCTCAGCACTAGAATCACGAACATAGGCTAAATAGGCCAAACACCCCTTCTCGACCATACGCCGAGCCTTCACATACGATATAACACTGCGGGTAGAATGACCAGGAGTCCCTCTCCACTCTAAATGAGGCATACCCGATAAAGCTAAGGTCATAGTCTTGGCATGACAGTCCAAGATTGCGTGGTAAGGTGATAACCAGTCCATCCCCAATATAATATCGAAGTCAACCATGTCTAAAAGTAACAAATCTACACGAGTCTCAAGACCCCCAATCACCACAATACAAGAATGATAGACTCGATCGACCACAATAGAATCACCCACCGGTGTAGACACATAAACAGGAACACTCAATGAATCACTAGGCATGACCAAATACGGTGCAAAATAAAACCGAAGCTTCTCTACCACAAACCATAACAACACCTGCACCTCCACCTCTATTACCTTTACCTCCACCTCTAGCATCTCTACGTCCACCTCTAATACCTCTACCTCCACCTCTGTACCTGTACCTCCACCTCTAGCTAACTGAGCGGGCTGGACGAGTCCCTCAATGAACCTCCTCACTCTCTCTCACGGTGGGAAGTATGATAAGAGCATGACGAGCCAGGTCGATGAATCTGATCTCGTACTGAGTAACAGTCACAGAACCCTGCTGGTGACGCTCAAACTGCCTCCGATAGACCTCTCTCTGAGTGATGGGGAGAAACTTCTCCAGAAATAGCCGCGTGAACTGTCCTCAAGTCAAATCTGGTGATCCTGCTGGTCTAGCAATAATCCCTCCACCAAGTCTTAGCGGATCCAGACAAGCAAAATGTAGCAAAATTAACCCCATTGGTCTCAACAATCCCAATGTTCCGAGGAACCTCGTGACAACTATCCAGATAATCCTGGGGATCCTCAGTAGATGCACCGCTGAATGTAGTAGTGAAGAGCTTGGTGAAACTTATCCAACCTCCACAAAGCCTCTGAAGACGTAGCTGATCTATTACTGGTCTGTGCTGCTACTCAGCTGAAGAAGCGGTACATGACATCGCCATTCGCGAAGGGACAAGAGTAGAGGTTTTAATTTAGCATTTTGAGAAACAAAACCGCACGACAGGAAAGAACAAGTGTGAAGTTTTCCTAACTCCGTAGCCTCTGGGGGATAAATACAGACGTCTCCGTACCGATCCCTCAGACTCTACTGAGCTTGTCCGTGAATTGTGAGACTTGTGTAACCTAGAGCTCTGATACCAACTTGTCACGACACGGATTTCCCTACCCTCGGGGGTCGTGATGGCGCCTACTCGTAGAAGCTAGGCAAGCCACAAATCATAAACTCCTACCTACTTTATTTTAAATCCTTTTATCAATCATAACAATAAGTGTTAAATATTTAAATGACAGCGGAATATGAAATTCAAGCGGAAGACTTAAATTAAATAAGCTGAACAATAATGCGTAATTCAACATTTGCCTCTACCCAAGAACTGGTGTCACAACATCCACGAACTACTAAGAGTACTAAATACAATCGTTTAAAAGAAATATAACATTGTTTGTCTTGAAAACATGAGATAACAGAATGAAATATAAGATAGAGGAGACGTCGGGCCTGCAGACGCGTGCAAGGCTACCTCGGAATCTCGGTGGACTGAAGGCTGGCGCCCGAGCTACTGCTACTGTCCGGGACCTGGGTCTGTGCAAAAGAGCACAGAGTGTAGTATCAGCACAACCGACCCCATGTGCTGGTAAGTGCCTATCCTAACCTCGGCGAACTAGTGATGAGGCTAGACGGGACTACCACATAAACTTGTACAGTTATATATATATATATATATATATATATATATATATATATATATATATATATATATATATATATATATATATATATATATAACGGGAAAATAACAAGATCAACCATTTTTAATGGGAGGGGAACATGCTTCGGGGATAGCAGATAATACAGAATTTCAAGAAAATAATAAAGAACATCAATAATTTAACTCTAACACGGATAAGGGAAATAAAAGAAGATTTCACTATCAGCACATATCTCGTTGCAGGCTTGCAACCCGATCCCATTTTTCAATAATTAAATCTTGTGGTAGGCGTACCACCCGCTCCCATTTCATTAAATCTCATGGTAGGCGTACCACCCACTCCCATTTCATTAAGTCAATAGTTCTTCCAAATGAAATTTACTCCAACAAACGCAACAATTAATACGAATTCATAAGACAACAAGTACACAATAATTATGACTCACTGAGGAAAACAAGTAATGACAAGTAACAATTAATTATGGACTTTAAGAGAAAAAAGGCAATTTAATATTTAGTATGCTAAATGTCGAGTAGCAATTAAGTCACATAAACATGTAGCAATTATAGCATAAATTCAAGGCATAATGTTGCGCAAGGATACCTCGAGCCAATAATAACAAGTAACACAATAAAGGAAAATTCCAACACAAAGAATCACAATAATAGTGGGATAAGACAATTAATGCACTTGAACCGATAACAACAAGAAAATCAGTAAATAGCAGTAAAAGGCAACATAACTCAATTATCAGCAAAAAATCAAGAAAATCAAAGACAAGTGCACGGCATCACCCTTCGTGCTTTTACTCTCGTCCTCACCAAGCAATAATATAATGGAAACGTGCACGACATCACCCTTCATGCTTTTACTCTCTTTCCTCACTAAAGCAATTAGAATAATAAAATGTGCACGGCATCACCCTTCGTGCTTTTACTCTCTTTCCTCACATATAATCAATAGAATTGGCACGGAATGGTATATCGTGTGGCACGGCATCACCCTTCGTGCTTTAACACTCTTCCTCACCCAAACAACAATCACAAACAAGGTTAAGGGAAATAAACAAGAACATATAGGAATCTCGGCAAGGGAACAACGATTTAACAATTAAATCCCGGCAAGGGAGCAACAAGTAAATAATTAAATCCCGGCAAGGGAACATTTCAATAACTCTTTCTCTATCTTTCACATGAACTTTGTAACTCACTTTACCACTTGAGCCAATGCTCCAAAGGGTTCAATCATCTCATATACTTTCACAATTCATAATATAACTCGAGCCAATGCTCCATAATGTTCAAAGGTCTCAATTCCTTCCACAAACTTTTCACAACAACTAGAAATCATCACCAAAGCATGAAGAATACAACGAAACCATGAAAATCACAATATAAGACTCACGGTCATACTTGACACCAACGTATAGATACTCGTCACCATGCCTATACGTCGTACTCAATAATTATCACATAGCAAATAGGACTCAACTCCTAATCCCTCAAGCTAAGGTTAGACCAAACACTTACCTTAAACTCTCACGGCCAATTCAATCCTCAAACGCCGCTTTTCCTTTCGAATTCGGCTCCAACACAATCAAATATATACATAATTGACTTAATAACATCAATAAATGCTAAACAATCCAGTTCCAATGTTTAATTATAGCTTTCCAATCATTCTTCCCCAAAAACCTAAAAATTGACCCCGGGCCCGCTTGGTAAAAACACGAGGTTCGGACCAAAATCAAATCACCCATTCACCCACGAGCCCGAATATATAATTTATTTTCAAATTCGACCCCAAAACGAGGTCTACATCACCATTAATCAAAAAGCCCTAGTTCTACCCAAATCCCTAATTTTCTACCTTTAATTCCATATTTTAGGCCTAGAAATCTAGTGGGAGTTGATAAAAAAGGAAGAAAACAAGTTAAAGATTACTTATCCAAGAAGTTTTGGTGAAGAAATGCTTCAAAAATCGCCTAAGAGCTTTGGAGAAGAAGAAGTTGTGAAAAATAATGAGAATCCCGCAATGCATTCTGTTTTTAGAACTTAATATAACTGGGCGAATTTTTACTCTATGCGATCGCGGAAGATCAATGCGATCGCATAGAACAAATTGATGACTACCAAAATTAACTCTATGCGATCGCGGAAGAATCAATGCGATCGCATAGAACAAATTGTGACCTCCCAAAATTTACTCTATGCGATCGCGGAAGAATCAATGCGATCACATAGAACATATTGATGACTAAAAAAATTAACTCTATGCGATTGCGGAAGGATTAATGCGATCGCATAGAACAAATTGATGACTGCCAAAATTTACTATATGCGATCGCGGAAGAATCAATGCGATCGCATATAACAAATTGATGACTACAGAAATTAACTCTATACGATCGCGAACATTCCTATGCGATCGCATAGAATAAAAACCTGGACACCTACAACTAGCAAAAAACCAGATTTTCTAAGTCCAAAAACACTCCGACGCCTATCCGAAACTCACCCGAGCCCTCGGAGCTCCGAACCAACCATACATACTAACTCGAAAACATCATATGGACTTATTCGTGCGATCAAATCGCAAAAATAACATCATGAACATCGAATTAAACCTCAAAATCAAAGAATTTTATCAAACTTTTTAAAACATCAATTTTTGCAATTCAAGTCCGAATCACGTCAAATGACATCCGTTTTTCACCAAATTTCACAGAAACATCTTATATCATACATAATACCTGTACCGGGCGCCAGAACCAAAATACGGGTCCGATACTAACATGTTCTAATCAAATTTCATTTCCAATTTTCTTAAACATTTCCAGAAAACATTTTTCTAAGAAATTCATTTCTCGGGCACGGGATCTCGGAATTCGATTTAGGGCATACGTCTAGGTCCCATGTTTTCCTACGGACCCTCCGGGACCGTCAAAAATCACGGGTCCTGGTCTGTTTGCCAAAAATGTTGACCAAAGTCAAATTTATTCATTTTAACATCAAAACTTAGCATTTTTCAAAGAATTTCATATTTAAGCTTCCCGGCTACGCGCCCAAACAGCGCACGCAAATTGAGGCAACTCTAAATGAGGTTTTCAAGGCCTCGGGGACACATAATTCAATTAAAAACAGGTGATGACCCTTTGGGTCGTCACATTTTGTGAAAGGATTTTCATGCAAAATCATTTGGTAAGTACCTTTAATCAATTCTCAACTACATTTCATGATTTTATATGATTTAACATCAAATTCATGAGAAATCTAGGGAAAATTTTGGGGATGTTGTCAAAATATTAGAAAATGAAATTTGGGATTTGAGAGTCGAATATGGCTCGGATTTGAAAAAAAAATATGTATTTGGACTCGTGAGGCTATGGGTAGTCAAGACCTACCCTTGGACCCGGGTTTTGACCGGTCCGGCCCGGGAGTTAACTTTTGTTGACTTTTTAGAAATTGAATAAAAATCACAACTTTATTAAATGAAATTATTTTCTCTTGCATTGTGTGATGTATTCAAGTCGTCTTTAGCTAGATTGAGCCGTGCAGAGGTGAATTAGTAAAGGAAAAAGCTAAATTTGAGTATTGAGTTAGCCGAATTGAGGTAAGTGTCTTACCTAACTTTGTTAAGGGAATTTTTCCTACTATTTGACATTGTTTGCTACATGCGGGGATGATACATATATGAGGTGACGAGCGTATATGTATGTTCCAGGGTTAATCATGCTTGGGGGTAGATTATGTTATAATTTTATCTTGTAGAATTATGTGACCTTCTTGCTTCATGCCTTACTTGAATCTTAGATACTAAGAACATAGTATTAAATGTTAGAAATCAAGACTTAGCTTTATTATAACTTGATCAAATTTGATGGAATTATGAGAATACATGGATGTGTCTAATTCGGTCATCACTATGCGTAGTCATCAAGACATGGCTACAGCCGATATTCTTGAGATACTAGATTTTATATTCGTGTTGTAGATCATTCGTGAGAATTGTTGAAACACTTGAGTAATACGGTTCTTGAGGGTTTATTGAGTTATTGATGGCATTGTGAAGTTGTGATTGGGATTTGTTTGGAATATTCATTTGAACACTCTCCTTCATGCTATTTATGCTTCCTGCCTTGTTTGTCATTGATATACATATGTTAGGTAAGGAAGAGTGTGTCACGACCCTGACCCCGAACCTAGTCGTGATGGCGCCTCTCGTGAAGACAAGGCCAGCCAGTTTAATCCAATTCATCTTTAAAGCAGTTAAACAACACAAAATAGTCTAAACATTATTTAATAATTCTAAGTAGCGGAAATATCAAGAATAATGCAGAAATCCAACCTAACACAGCCCTAACTGGGGTGTCACAAGTCAAGAGCATCTACGAATCACAATACAGTATGCTAAAGTCATAACTAATACAAGTGTTTGTAGGAAACAGAAATGATAGAAGAGTAGAGACACGGGGCTGCGGACGTCAACATCTACCTCGTAATCTCCGAAAAAGCCCCCCTGGAACTGGAGGAAATCAACACTCCGGAGCGGAACCAGCTACGCCTGAATCTGCACACAGGGTGCAGGGAGTAAAATGACTACTCCAACTCAGTGAGTAATGAATATAAATAATGACTGAAGGCAAGAAAACACGTAAAGCATATGGCAGTCTATAATGAAGCACTAAAATCAGTTATAATCAGGAAAACCAGTAAGAATCAGGAAAAATGCTCTTTAAACCAGTAAACAGGTAACTGACAGATAATTATGATAAAGTCAACAAATAAAAGTTCGCCCCTCGGGCATAGTAACACCTCAACCGCCCCTCAGGCAACATCTCACAACAGTAATAGCCCCTCGGGCTCACTCTCACATCACAATGGTTACCCGCGCTCACTAGGGGTGTGCAGACTCCTGGAGGGGCCCCTTACGGCCCAAGCACAATAACAAGCCATCTCGTGGCATCAAATCTAGGCCCTCGGCCTCATATCAATCAAGCCATCTCGTGGCGTACATATCTCAGGCTCTCGGCTTCCAATCAGTAACAGTATCTCCTCACAATATAGGCCCTCGGCCTTAGTCAAAAATTATCACCAGCCCCTCGGGCAATAGTAAAACAGTGTTTCTCAGCCCAAAAATCATTTAAAATATCAATTCAAATTTTCAAACAGAGTAAACGTGGTTGAGTTTGAATACAATGGAAAATAACATGACTAAGTTCAACTAATAAGTCAAAACAGTGAGGAAATATCAATGAAAAGCCCCGAAGGGTTCAAATAGTTGGCACAAAGTCCAAATATGGCATTCAGCCCAATAAACGATAATAACAAGTAGTTTTAAATCAAATACGCTAAAAAATCATCAATCGGGACGGACCAAGTCCAAATCCCTTATAGTACACGACCCCACGCTTGTCATCGAGCGTGTGCCTCACCTCAATATAGTACTATGATGCACAATCCGTGGTTTCAAACCCACAGAACATCATTTACAAGCATTACTCACCTCGAACCGGCTAAATCCCTAGCTCGCGACGCCTTTGCCCTTCGAATTGGCCTCCAGCTGCGTCGAATCTATCCAAAATCAGAACGAATACGTCACAATATGCTAAGGGAACAAGACCTAAGAGAAAACAATCGAAAAATACTAAAAATCCCGAAATTAGCAAAACCCGAGCCCCGGTCCCACTTCTCGAAACTCAGAATTTTTTACACCAATAGGTTCCTTATCTCCCCACGAGTTCATACATACCAAAAACATCAAAATCCGTCCACAAATGACCCTTCAAATCCCAAATTAAAGGTCCAAAATTCCAAGCCCTAGTTCTTCCATTTTTAGCTCTTTAATCCTCCTAATTACTGCCTTAATTAATGAAATTCTACCATATAAATGTGTTTTAAGTCCAAAATCCTTACCTCAACGAAGTCTCTTTGATTTCTCTCCTGAAAATCGCCCAAAGCTCCCAATTCCGAATTCAAAAATGGTTAAACCCTTCAAAAATTGCGAAGTATGAAATATATACATTCTCCCAGGCCTCTCCGCATCTGCGGTACGAAATCCTCTTCTTCGGTACCGCATATGCAGTCGATCCATCCGCTTCTGCGGAAATTCATTAAACCAGCCCAAACCGCAGCTGCGATCCATTTGTCGCATCTGCGACTCCGCAGGTGCAGTTCCCATACCGCATCTGCGGTTCCAGACCCCAACTTTGAAGACCGCATATGCGCCTTCACTTCCGCACGTGCGACACCGTACCTGTGGTCCCCAAGCCACAGGTGCGACACACCAGAAACTGCAATATCAGCTGCTGCAACAATACACCAATCTCTCCGTTAACCATCCGAATTCACCCCCACGCCCCCGGGACCTCAACCAAAAGCACAAACATAACCCAACACCTTATTCAAACTTGTTCCAATCATCAAAACACCTCAAACAATATCAAATCTACCAAATCACATCGAATTCAAACCTAAGTTCCTAAATTCTTCCGAAATACGCTTTTGATCAAAAACCCAACCAAACCATGTCCGAATGACCTGAAATTTTGCGCACACATCCCAAATCACATAACGAAGCTACTGCAACTCTCAGAATTCCATTCCGACCCCTGGATCAAAATCTCGCCTATCAACCGGAAATCGCGAAAATATCAACTTCGCCAATTCAAGCCTAGTTCTACTCCGGGCCTCCAAAACCCATTCCGATCACACTCTTAAGTCATAAATCACCTCCCCAAGCTAACTGAACCATCGGAACTCACATCCGAGCCCTCTAACACATAAGTCAACGTCCAGTTGACTTTTCCAACTCAAACCTTCTTAAAAGAGACTAAGTGTCTCAAACTTCACCAAAACCATTCCGGATTCAATCCAACCAACCCGATACCTCGAAGCACGGATAAACAATACATAAAGAAGCAGAAATGGGGGATATAGAGCAGTAACTCATGTGACGACCGGCTGGGTCATCACATCCTCCCAACTTAAATAAACGTTTGTCCTCGAACGAGTCAAGAAACATACCTGAAACCTCAAATAGGTGAGGATATCTGCTCCGCATCTCCCACTCGGTCTCCCAGGTGGCCTCCTCCACGGGCCGACCTCTCCATTGCACCTTCACCCAAGCTATATCTTTTGATCTCAACTTCCAAACCTTACACTCCAAAATAGCTGCTGGCTCCATATCATAAGTCAAATCACCCTCCAACTGAACCGTGCTGAAATCCAGAACATGAGACGGATCCCCAATATACTTACGGAGCATAGAAACATGGAAAACCGGATACACACTCGACAAGCTAGGTGGCAAGGCAAGCTCATACGCCACCTCCCCAGTACTCCGAAGTACCTCAAAAGGCCCAATGAACCGCGGACTCAACTTCCCTTTCTTTCCAAATCTCATAGCACCTTTTGTGGGCGAGACCTTCAACAGAACCTTCTCACCGACCATGGACACATTTCTAACCTTCCTGTCAGCATAACTCTTTTGCCTCGACTGCGCTGTACGAAGTCTCTCTTAAATTACCTTCACTTTATCTAAGGCAGCCTGAACCAAATCTGTCCCCAATAGCCTAGCCTCACCAGGCTCAAACCAACCAACCGGAGATCTACACCGCCTCCCGTTCAAAGCCTCATATGGAGCCATCTGGATACTCGACTGGTAGCTGTTGTTGTAAGCAAACTCTGCAAGAGGTAGAAACTGATCTCATGAACCGCCAAAATCAATAACACAAGTGCGTAGCATATCCTCTAATATCTGAATAGTGCGCTCGGACTGCCCGTCCGTCTGAGGGTGAAAAGCTGTGCCCAACTGTACCTGAGTACCCAACTCTCGCTGAACAGACTTCCAGAACTGGGAAGTAAACTGAGTGCCCCGGTATAAAATGATGGAAACTGGGACACCATGCAACCGAACAATCTCCCGAATATATATCTCTTCCAACCACTCTGAAGAATAAGTAGTACCAATAGGAATAAAGTGCGCGGACTTGGTCAGCCTATCCACAGTCACCCATATAGCATCGAACTTCTTCAAATTACGAGGGAGTCCAACTACAAAATACATAGTGATCCGCTCCCACTTCCACTCAGGAATATCCATCCTCTGAAGCAAGCCACCCGGTCTCTGATGCTCATATTTCACCTGCTGACAATTGAGACACCGAGCTACAAAACCCACAATATCTTTCTTCATTCTCCGCCACCAGTAATGCTGTCTAAGATCCCGATACATCTTCACGACTCCTGGATGAATGGAATACCCCGAGCTATGGGCCTCCTCCAGAATTAACTCCTGAAGCCCATCTACATTGGGCACACAAATTCGGCCATGCATCCTCAATACTCCATCATCTCCAATTGACACATCCCTGGCATCATCATGCTGAACCCTGTCCCTAATGACGAGCAAATGTGGATCATCATACTGGCGCTCTCTGATGCGCTCATATAGGGAATACCGAGAAACCACACAAGCCAATACCCGACTGGGCTCCGAAATATCCAACCTCACGAACCAATTGGCCAAAGCCTGAACATCAACCGCAAGAGGTCTCTCCCCAACTGGAAGGTATGCCAAACTCCCCATACTCACTGCCTTTCGGCTCAAAGCATCGGCCACCACATTGGCCTTTCCCGGATGGTAATATAGTGATGTCGTAATCCTTATGTAACTCCAACCATCTCCGCTGCCTCAAATTAAGATCCTTTTGCTTGAACAAACGCTGAAGACTGCGATGATCAGTGAATACCTCACAAGATACGCCATACAAGTAATTCCTCCAAATCTTCAACGCGTGAACTATGACAGCCAACTCCAAATCATGAACAGGGGAGTTCTTCTCATGGGGCTTCAGCTGACGAGAAGCATGAGAAATAACTCTACCCTCTTGCATCAACACACAACCAATCCCTACTCTCGAAGAATCACAATACACGGCATATGAACCTGAAGTTGATGGCAAAACCAATACTGGAGCTGGGTCAAAGCTGTCTTGAGCTTCTGAAAGCTTTCCTCACACTCGTCTGACCATACAAATGAAACACCCTTCTGAGTCAACTTGGTCAAGGGCGACGCGATAGATGAGAATCCCTGCACAAACCGACGATAATAGCTTGCCAAACCAAGAAAACTATGAACCTCTATGGCTGAGGACGGCCTGGGCCAAGTCTGCACCGCCTCTATCTTCTTTGGATCAACCTGAATACCCTCACTGGACACCACGTGCCCCAAGAATGCCACTGAATTGAGCCAAAACTCACATTTGGAGAATTTTGCATAAAGCTTATCCTCCCTCAATATCTGCAATACAACCATCAAATGCTCTGCGTGCTCCTCCTGACTACGCGAATACACCAAGATATCATCAATAAAAACTATGACAAATGTGTCAAGATAAGGCCGGAACACGCTGTTCATCAGATGTATAAACCTGCTGGGGCATTGGTCAGCCCAAAAGACATAACCGGGAACTCATAGTGACCATATCTGGTCCTGAAGGCCGTCTCAAGAATATCCGAATCCCTGATCTTCAACTGGTGATAGCCCGAACGGAGATCAATCTTAGAGAAAACCCTCGCTTTTAGCTGGTCGAATAAATCATCTATGCGAGGCAAATGATACTTGTTCTTAACTATTACCTTATTCAATTGCCTATAATCAATGCACATCCTCATTGTGCCATCCTTTTTCTTCACAAACAGGACCGGCGCACCCCAAGGTGACATACTAGGCTGAATGAACCCCTTATCTAGGATTTCCTGAAGTTGCTCCTTTAACTCCTTCAGCTCCGCTGGTGCCATACGATACGGAGGAATAGAAATGGGCTGAGTGCCCGGCACCAGGTCAATACAAAAATCAATATCCCTATCCGGTGACATGCCCGACACGTCTGCAGGAAAAATATCAGGGAAATCCCTCACAAATGGGACAAAATCAATACTGGGAGTCTCAGCTCCAACATCCCTCACGAAGGCAAGATACGATAAACAACCCTTCCCAACCATATGCTGGGCCATTAAGAAAGAGATAACTCTACTAGGAACATAATCAGTCACACCTCGCCACTCAATCCGTGGCACACCCGATATTGCCAATGTGACTGTCTTGGCATGACAGTCCAGAACAGCGCGACACGGAGATAGCCAATCCATGCCCAGAATGACATCGAAATCCACCATACTCAATAATAAAAGATCAACTCAGGTCTACAGACCCCCAATAATCACCACACACGATCGGTACACACGGTCTACAACAACAGTATCGCCCACCGGGGTAGATACATGGACAGGAGAAGCAAGAAACTCACGAGGAGTACCCAAATAATGAGCAAAGTACGATGACACATAAGAATAGGTAGAACCGGGATCAAATAGCACAGAGGCATCTCTGTGGCAGACTGAAATAATACCTGTGATGACAGTGTCGGAGGCAACAACATCGGATCTGCTTGGAATAACATAGAAACGGGCTTGACCGCCCCTTGATCAACCTCCTCCTCTGGGGCGACCCCTGGCTCACTGATCCCTACCCCTAACTAGCTGGGCGGGTGGTGGTGGAGCAGGTGGAGCTAAAGTTGATGACTGGCCCCTCTGCTGAGATGAACTAGTAACACGGCGGGGACACTGCCTCCACATGTGGCCCATCTCGCTACACTCGTAACAAATCCTAGGTGCTGGAAAAGGGGAATGATGGGAACCCCTCGCACTGGAGTGACCAGCAGATGCACTCGGCGTAGAAGAGCCCTGAACAGATGGGGCACGGGATGAGCTCTGATCTGGGAGGGCACTAAGTGAAGAATGGCCCTGGGGTGAACTGTGGGAACCATGACCCAACGATGCTTCTCAATAACCTGAGAGATTAGACTGACCCTGACGGAACTGTCGGCCTCTGTCGTGCTGGAACTGGCACCTCGAAGGACCACCACTGTAGCTACCAGATCCTTGAGGCCTCTTGGCCTCCCTCTCCTCTCTCTCCTGACGACGGACAGACTCAATCTCAATCTCCCTGGACATATCCACAACCTCCTCGAATGTAGCACCAGTCACCCTCTCCCTGGTCATGAGAATACGTAGCTGATAAGTAAGACAATCAACAAACCTCCTGATCCTCTCTCTATCTGTCGGGACCAACCAGATGGCATGACGAGCCAACTCAGAGAACCTCAACTCATACTATGACACAGTGATGTCTCCCTGACGCAACCACTCAAACTGTCTATGCAGCTCCTCTCTGCAAGACTACGGTACATACTTCTTCAGGAAGAGAACGGAGAACTGCTACCAGGATAGGGGTGCTGCACCAACAGGCCTACGCTTCTCAAAATCATCCCACCAAGTAAAAGCAGGTCCTGAAAAATTTATAAGTAGTGAAAGAGACCCCGCTGGTCTCCAAGATATCGGTTGTACGAAGCATCCTCTGACACTTGTCTAGAAGCCCTGGGCATCCTCACCCTCTCCTCCGCTGAAGGTCGGAGGCTGAAGTCTCCCAAATCTCTCCAACCTGCGCTGCTCATCCTCTGGCATGACAGGAACTATATAGTCCTGAGCAGCTGTGACCAGCTGGGCTAGAGGTGCCCCCGGGAAGTCCCTGCACGACTTGGTCAGATGTGCGGGCGGCGGGAGTCTGACTGCCTCTCCTGGCCTGTGAAGTAGCTGCGGTTGTAGTAGCTGAAACCGCCTGAGCTAGGCCAGTGCAAACTAATAAGATCTGAGCTAAGGCTTCCTGAAGACCTGGAATCACAATAGGCATAGCTGGTGCCTGAGCTGGTGCTGCTGGAGGGTCCACAACTGGGACCTGGTCCTAAACTGGGACAGCTAGTGGATCTGCAGGTGCTGCCCTCGCTGTTCTGCCTCTACCACGACCACGACCGCATCATCGGCCTCTGGTGGTCGTAGCTGGTGGCACTGGGGGTCGTCCACCCTCTCCGATAGCGTGTGTCCTCACTATCTGTGAGAGAATGGAACAACAGAAGTTTAGTACTCGGATCAACAACTCGCACGATAAGAATTTCAAGAATGTGAAGTTTTTCCTAAAGGTTCTACAGCCTCTCGAGGATAAATACAGACGTCTCCGTACCGATCCGCGAAACTCTACTAAACCCGCTCATGACTCGTGAGACCTATGTAACCTAGGCTCTGATACCAACTTGTCACGACCCTGACCCCGAACCCGGTCGTGATGACGCCTCTCGTGAAGACAAGGCCAGCCAGTTTAATCCAATTCATCATTTAAAGCAACTAAACAACACAAAATAGTCTAAACATGATTTAATAATTCTATGTAGCGGAAATATCAAGAATAATGCGGAAACCCAACCTAACACAGCCCTAATCGGGGTGTCACAAGTCAAGAGCATCTACGATTCACAGTAAAGTCTGCTAAAGTCATAACTAATACAAGTGTTTGTAGGAAACAGAAATGATAGAAGAGTAGAGACACCGGGCTGCGGACGCCAACAGCTACCTCGTAATCTCCGAAAAAGCCCGCCTGGAACTGGAGGAAATCAACATTCTGGAGCGGAACCAGCCTGAATCTGCACACCGGGTGCAGGGAGTAAAGTGAGTACTCCAACTCAGTGAGTAATGAATATAAGTAATGACTGAAGGCAAGAAAACACGTAAAGCATATGGCAGTCTATAATGAAGCAGCAAAATCATTTATAATCAGGAAAACGAGTAAGAATCAGGACAAATGCTTTTTAAACCAGTAAACAGGTAATTGACAGATAGTTATGATAAAGTAAACAAATAAAAGTTCGCCCCTCGGGCACAGTAACACCACAACCGCCCCTCGGGCAACATCTCATAATAGTAACAGACCCCCAGGCTCACTCTCACATCACAATGGGTACCCGCGCTCACTGGGGGTGTGCAGACTCTAGGAGAGGCCCTTTACGGCCCAAGCGCAATAACTAGCCATCTCTTGGCATCAAATCTAGGCCCTCGGCCTCATATCAATCAAGCCATCTCGTGGCAGACATATCTCAGTCTCTCGGCCTCCAATCAGTAACAGTATCTCCTCACAATATAGGCCCTCGGCCTTACTCAGTCAAAAATCATCACAAGCCCCTCGGGCAATAGTACAACAGTGTTTCTCAGCCCAAATATCATTTCAAATTTTCAAACAGAGTAAACGTGGCTGAGTATGAAAAACAGTAGAAAATAATATGACTGAGTTCAAGTAATAAGTCAAAACAGTGAGGAAATATCAATGAAAAGCCCCGAAGGGTTCAAATAGTTGGCACAAAGCCCAAATACGGCATTCAGCCAAATAAATGATAATAACAAGTAGTTTTATATCAAATACGTAGAAAAATCATCAATCGGGACGGACCAAGTCCAAATCCCTAATAGTACACGATCCCACGCTCGTCATCGAGCGTGTGCTTCACCTCAATATAGTATTACGGTGCACAATCCGGGGTTTCAAACCCTCAGAACATCATTTGCAAGCATTACTCACATCGAACCGGCTAAATCCCTAGCTTGCGACGCCTTTGCCCTTCGAATTGGCCTCCACGTGCGTCGAATCTATCCAAAATCAGGACAAATATGTCACAATATGCTAAGGGAACATGACCCAAGCGAAAATAATCGAAAAATACTGAAAATCCCGAAATTAGCAAAATCCGAGCCCCGGGCCCACTTCTTTAAACTCAGAAATTTTTACACCAATAGGTTCCTTATCTCCCCACGAGTTCATACATACCAAAAACATCAAAATCCGTCCACAAATGACCCTTCAAATCCCAAATTAAAGGTCCAAAATTCCAAGCCCTAGTTCTTCCATTTTTAGCTCTTTAATCCTCTTAATTACAGCCTTAATTCATGAAATTCTACCATAGAAATGTGTTTTAAGTCCAAAATCCTTACCTCAAAGAAGTCTCTTTGATTTCTCTCCTCAAAATCGCCCAAAGCTCCCAATTCCGAGTTAAAAAATGGTTAAACCCTTCAAAAATCGCGAAGTATGAAATATATACCATCTGCCCAGGCCTCTCTGCATCTGCGGTACAAAATCCTCTTCTGCGGTACCGCATATGCAGTCGACCCATCCGCTTCTGCGGAAATTCATTAAACCAGCCAAACTACGTCTGCGGTCCTTTTGTCGCATCTGCGACTCGGCAGGTGCGGTTCCCATACCGCATATGCGGTTCCTGACCCCAACTCCTAAGACTGGATCTGCGCCTTCACTTCCGCACGCGCGACACCGCACCTACGGTCCCCAAGCCGCAGGTGCGAAACACCAGAAATAGCAATATCAGCTGCTGCAACAATTCACCAATCTCTCCGTTAACCATCCGAATTCACTCCGAGGCCCGCGGGACCTCAACCAAAAGCACAAACATAACCCAACACCTTAATCAAACTTGTTCCAATCATAAAAACACCTCAAACAACATCAAATCTACCAAATCACATCGAATTCAAGCGTAAGTTCCTAAATTCGTCCGAAATATGCTTTTGATCAAAAACCCAACCAAACCATGTCCGAATGACCTGAAATTTTGCACACACATCCCAAATCACATAACGAAGCTACTTCAACTCTCGCAATTCCATTCTGACCCCTAGATCAAAATCTCGCCTATCAACCGGAAATCGCCAAAATATCAACTTCGCCAATTCAAGCCTAATTCTACTTCGGACCTCGAAAACCCATTCCGATCACACTCCTAAGTCATAAATCACCTCCCGAAGCTAACCGAACCATCGGAACTCACATCCGAGCCCTCTAACACATAAGTCAATGTCCGGTTGACTTTTCTAACTCAAACCTTCTTAAAAGAGACTAAGAGTGTCAAACTTCACCAAAACCATTTCGGATTCAATCCAACCAACCCGATACCTCGAAACACGGATAAACAATACATAAAGAAGCAGAAATGGGGGAGACAAAGCGGTAACTCATGAGACGACCGGCCGGGTCGTCCATGTTGTGTCTATTCTATTACACTTTAGTGCAATCCCTTTTTCTATGTTAGTCATTCATGCCTCTACTTGTTAACTTGTAAAAATCATGTATTTCCTTCTTATTTGTTATACCTCTACCTAGGCTTCCGTGATGCTAGTTAGTTGAAGTTGATATTCCTTATCTTCCAATTGCTGTTATTGCTCACATGCTTTCCGCCTAGTCTTATCACGACCCTAACCCCGAACCCGGTCGTGATGGCGCCTGTCGAGAAGACAAGGCCAGCCGACACTTCCCATTTTCCAATTTCCAACAGATAAGCATTTAAGAACAGCTTAAACATGATAAAACAATCCAAAATAACTGATAATAACATAAATACGCGGAAGAATCACCCATACACAGCACGATACCGGGGTGTCACTAGTCATGAGCAACTACTAAATCTAAATACAACTGACAAAGTCTGAAATGTACTCAGTACAGCCTAAAAGAATGAAAGGAGAGAAAGCAGTGCTGCGAACGCCGGCAGTTGCCTTGCTAAACTCTGACGACTCTGCCTCTGATCAATCAAACCCGCTACTGGGTCCAGAAAATACCTGAATCTGCACGCAAGATGAAGGGAGTAAACTGAGTGCTCCAACTCAATGAGTAATAATCGTAAATAAAGACTGAGTGATAAGAAATCATGAAAAGAGCATCAATATGCTGTATAGAAGCACTTTTAAAACCAGCAAGGAAGCAATGAAGCTGTAAAATCCTTTAATACATCTTAGCTCAGTTTAAACGATTTTGAAAATGACTTTTCAACAGTTGCGCAAATGAATGCAGAACAACTAGTGCAGGTAAGCACAGAAATCCGCCCCTCGGGCACAAATACACAATTAAGCAAGTAAATGACAGGCAAATAAGAAAGATAAGCACATAAGGTTCGCCCCTCGGGCACAATATCAACAAATTCGCCCCTCAAGAAATATCTCAGAACAGTACCAACCCCTCGGGTAACCACATAGAACAATACCAGCCCCTCGGGCTATATCTCACATTACATTGTTAGAACATATTTTAATGATGCAATTAATATGTATGTGCAGGAGTTCAAAGAAGTAAAAAGGAACTATTGGAACAGCTATGTCAAACAAGGAAGGAAATCATTCAGAAGGGAAGCTGCCTGAAATACTTACGATATACAAGGAAAGAAACAGTACTACATCATCAAATCAGGATTAGCTCTATGATTTTGGGAAATCAAATCTGCCATAATGGAATAAAGATTCAACACAATCTGTGATTGACGAGTCAGATCAAATCACTGAAGAACTATTAAAGCTAGAAGATCCGGACGGTGGTCAAGATTGGAAGGTCCAACAATCAAGCAGAATCATGTCAAACCCGTTATCTGCCGAAGGAAAAGGTCTGAAGAGAAGCAACAGATAGTTCTTTATTCTTGGAAAGAATCAACTCTTTCCAAGGATCAAAACCCTTGCGTTGACAAGCCTTCACCATTGATCCTTGTATAAATTCACAGTGTAACTCCATCCTTAGTATACTTTGATCAAACAAAAATAACTCTCTTCATTCTACTGCAAACAAGCATAGTAGCCTATATAGATCTGCTGTGTAACAAGTCAGGGATAGAAAGAGGGCATACAACTGGTGAGGCATTGTACCAAACGAGTGCTAGAGAAACTGAGCGACATACATCAAATCTGTACTCGAAAGAAAACTTATTCACTTGAAGAGAAATCCCTTGCAACCCAAGGGGACTGGATTAGGATTCACATTGAATTACTATATCTGCAAGATTTCCATATTTAGTCAACTACTTAAGTTTTAAGTCAACTTGTTAACGATTAACTTTAATTATCTACAATTCACCCCCCCCCCCCTCTTGTACTTTCACACATTGGGTACCCGCGCTCACTGGGGTGTGCAGACTCTCGGAGGGGCCCCTTACGGCCCAAGCACAATAACAAGCCATCTCACGGCATCATAAACAGGCTCTCGGCCACATATCAATATCAAGCCACATCGTGGCGTACATATCTCAGGCCCTCGACCTCATATCAGTATCAGTGTATCACCTCTGTGGCGTGCAGCCTGACCCAAAAGATATCCTCACAACAATGGCCCTCGGCCTTACTCAGTCAAAAATCACATAAGTCTCTCGGGCAAAAGTAAAACAGTGTTTCTCAGCCCAAAACATCATTTAAATATCATTTGAGTATTAAAACGAGTGAACATGGCTGAGTTTTGAAAATAGTTAAAAATAACATGACTGAGCTCGAGTAATAAGTCAAAACAATGAGAAAATATCAACAAAAGCCCCCGAAGGGTTCAAATAGTTGGCACGAAGCCCAAATATGGCATGCAGCCCAAATAATGATGATAACAATAGAGTTCAGTCAAACACGCAGTAAAATCATCAATCGGGATGGACCAAGTTACAGTCCCCAATAGTGCACGACCCCACGCTCGTCATCAAGCGTGAGCCTCACCTCAATATAGCACTACGATGTGGAATCTGGGGTTTCAGACCTTCAGAACATCATTTACAATCATTAGTCACCTTGAACCAGCTACATCTGTAGCTTGCGACGCCTTCGCCCCTAGAATCGGCCTCCACGCGCGTCGAATCTTTCCAAAATTAGAACGTGGACGTCAAAATATGCCAAGGGAACAAAGCCCAAGCGAAAACAATCAATAACGGGAACTAATCCCGAAATTAGCAAAACCCGAGCCCCGGGCCCACTTCTCGAAACTCAGAAATTTTCACATTATTAGGTTCCTTATCTTCCCACGAGTTCATACATACCAAAAACATAAAAATCCGTCCACAAATGACCCTTCAAATCCCAAATCAAAATCCAAAATTCCAAGCCCTAGTTCTTCCATTATTAGCTTAAGTTTCCATGATTTTCTAGGTGGAATTCACATAATAATCGAGTTTTTAGTCCAAGAATCTTACCTCCCAATGATTCCCCTTGAATCCTTCTTCAATCTCCTTCAAAAATGTCCAAAAACGAGCAGCTATGGGTGAAAATAGACCCACATTCGCGAACAAGACGAGTTTAAAACATTCTGCCCAGGTCTGACCTTCCTTCTTCGCGAATGCGGTCAAAGCCTCGCGTTCGCGAAGCACAAACTTATGTTGACCACTTTTTCCTCTATGCGAATGCGTAACACCCATCGCGAACGCGTTGCTTCCACCATCTAAACCTTCTCGAACGCGCTCACACCTACGCGAACGCGATGAATAAATGACCTTGAACCCATATGACCCAACTTCCTCTACGCGATCGCGAGTGCCTTCTCGCGAACGCGATGCACAGCTTTGCAGCCCTTCGCGAATGCATCACCTGCCTCACGAACGTGAAGGCCAAATGTTTACCTCCCTCAGAAGACTCTTCGCGAACGCGAGGGTCCTCTCGCGAATGCGAAGACTAAAATGTCTGCAACTGCTGGAACTCCAAATCTACAATTTTCTGAACTCTCAAATGATCCGATTGACCACCCAATAAGACCCGAGGCCCCGGGGACCTGGCACCAACACATCCTAAAACCTTATTCAAACTTGTTCCAATCATCAAAACACCTCAAACAACATCAAATCACCAAAAACACATCGGATTCAAGCCTAAGTTTCTAAAATCTTCCAAAATACGCTTTTGATCAAAAACCCAACCAAACCACGTCCGAATGACCTGAAATTTTTCACACACATCCCAAATCACATAATGAAGCTACTGCAACTCTCGGAATTTCATTTCGACCTATATATCAAAATCTCACCTATCAACCGGAAAACGCCGAAATCTTAATTTCGCCAATTCAAGCCTAAACCTCCCACGGACTTCCAAAATGCATTCCGATCACGCTCCTAAGTCCCAAATCACCTAACGGAGCTAACCAAATTTTAAAATTTCCGATCTGAGATCATATGCAAACAAGTCAAATCTTGGTCAAACCTTTCAAATTTCAAGCTTCAAACTGAGAACTGTTCCTCCAAATTCATTCCGATTACTCTGAAAATCAAAACCAACGGTTTACATAAGTCATAATATACTAGACGGGGCATGTCATGCCTGAGAACTGGCGAGCAAAGTACAAAAACTCAAAATGACCGGTGTCGACACCCCCTTTTCCCTAGAAATCGGGTTTACGACATTTTTTTGGAAAAGACAACTCTATTCCCGTTTGGGAATTGGGTTTTGTAATTGACGAGTCGCCACCTAATGATTATAGTGCATTTGGACACTTTAAAATAATTTGAGATGAAGAACCAGAGTTTGGGTAAGGGCTAGAAATTATCTCGAGGGGAAGGTGTAAGGCACCCCTCAAGATCCACTAGTGTGGTTCCCGGCCATGTTACAATTGTGACTTTAAGCAAGCAAGCATAAGTAAACAAGCAAGAATTATAAATACGAGGGGGTTTTCATATAATAGTTGCAAATAATTTGAAATTAAACGAAGTTAAAGAGGCTGAAATTTGAGAAGAAAGTAGTTTTCGAAATAAAAATAAACAGATAAAGGGAGAGGGGTCCTATGTTTATAAATAATATGGATCACCCCACACAACACCCGATATCCGTTTATACACGTGGTGTTATCGTGTGCTCATCATATCCATATCTACCCTTCCCACCACATTAAGGTATTAAAGCGCGGAATGTCTCGTTACTTATTGCATGCTAGTACCCGTCCCAATCCTATCAGTCCCGGAGGCATTTGGACTAACTAGTCCTAATGGGGGAGGGGTTTGGGGCTTTTTGGAGAGTTTTAAAAGGGCAAAATACTAAGGCGTCAATCAAAACACATAATGCAAGTAAAGGGGAAAACAAATAAGCAACCAGGGCTCACATAAGCCTCCTAAAATCAGATAAAGCCATAGAGTTTAGCATGTCTTGCACGTACTGGGTTGGTCTTAAATTAAATTAAAGCGATGAGCAGACTGGTTCAACAAAGTAAATCAAACAGATAGACTCAGAAACTCAAACAAATCTCCAAAAATTAGGTTTTCAACACCAATCAAACTTAGATATGATAAATAAATGAATCGAACAAAATATTAACAAACAGACTCAGAAACCCTAGTTTGAAATGAAAAGATTTTAAAAAGGAATATCGGGGAAAACGTTAAAAACATCACATATAGCACAGATCGAGCACAGATTGGAACAAATAAACGAAAAAGAACTCGAATAGGCTAGGGTTTCTGAGAACCCTAGAAACGAGAAAGGCTTGGAAGAGACAAGATCAGATCCGGAGTCGATAAGGTCGGAATCAAGCTCAGGAGGTTAAGACACGCCGGAGCAAGGCCGGAGATGGCTGGAAACTTCGAATCGATGAAGGTCTGAGCGAGGACCTTAGAGGTCTGGCCTCGAACCTTCAGGTATCAAGCACGTGAGAGCAGTAGGGGGTGAGAATAGGCCGTCCATGGTTGAACAACCATAGATTCCGGTGGATTTGGGGTTGGAGGTGGCAGAGAGCGATTAGGGTTTCGAGAGAGCTCGAGAGCGTTTGAGAGAAGAGAGGAGTTAGAGGCGGCGGTCCTGAAAGAATGGGGTAGGGTTTAGGGGTCGTTTGGAATTAAAAAGGAAAGAAGAGATCTGGGCCGTCGATCAAAATGATCAATGGCTCAGCTTTTAAATAGAAAATGGGCGGGTTTGGGCGATTGGATCAAGTAATTGGGTTCAAATTGATTTGGGGGTTGGGATTGGGTTGAATTGGGGTGCAAATTGGGCAGTAATTGAAATGAAATTGAGCCCAGATTTTAAATAGCCACTTTTCCCCCGTTTTATTTTATAAAAATAGAAATGATGGTTTTAAAAATAAATTAAAAATACTGAGTAAGCAAATATTACATAAATATTAACTTAAAAATACTGGAACTAATTTTGTAATTATAAAATGCTATTAATCACAAAACAGGCTATAATTGCAATTATATGCAATTTAGCTTTAAAAATACCAAATAAATTTGTAAAAAGATGCAAAAATTACCTTAATTATATTTTGGTACAAATGTGAGAATAAAAATCAATTATTCGCCAAAATGATAATTTTGGGAATAATTATTGGATTTTATTGTATTACAATAGGCAATGAATTAGTTTAAAAATCATTAAAAATGCCAGAACTCTTGGGTGTGCTTATATATGCACATATATGCTATTTTGGAAGTATTTTGAGTATAAAATTACTAGGATGGGTATCAACAGCTGCCCCTCTTTACCCGCGAAGGATGGAAGAGTTGTCGGGTAAAGATATGATGGCCAATTTTAACCGGAAGCGGCGATTTGAAAAGAATTTGACCGAGCTCTGGTTTTCGAGCTGCCTACATATCCCTGATTTTACAAGAATCAGGCCGTATGTAGTTTAGGAACCATTGACGGAACATGCCGATGGAGATTCGAAAGAGACAGACACGATGTTTAGGTGGCAAGAGGTATTTGGAGTCTGATTGGCTGCGGGAACCGGAGCGGGATCGCTCCTGCTAAGGCGGCCGTTGCTAGCCGATGTACCTGCAAGTGAGCAATACAGGCGTATATCGTGCGTAAACTTAAACGTGATGCAAGTTCCCATTGGACCATGAATGCTGTCTTTGGACGGTTAGGATGACGTCCTCGGACCATGATGTCCTGGGCCATGAAGCGCAAAATTAAAGGATTCGCAGGCTATGAAATGGTGTTCTCGGGCTATGATAATGATACCTCCGAACCATGATGCCTTTGAATAATGATGTGCAGGATATAAATCGGGTCCTCGGGGCATGGCATGGTGTTCTCGGGCTATGAAGATGATGCCTCCGAACAATGACGCCCTCGGACAGTTTGGGGGTGTTTCAGCCCATGATATGCAAGATTTGGCGGTATTTGAGCCCATAAAATGCAAGATTTGGCAGTATTTCAGCCCATGAAATGCAAGATTTGGCGGTATTTCAGCCGGTGCAAAAAATGTAAATGGCGATATTTCAGCCGGCAGAAATTTAAATAAAACAACGATGTTTTAGCTAATGTAAAAAATGTAAATGGCGATATTTCAGCCGACAGAAGTTAAAAATAAGCAGGCGATGTTTCAGCCGATGGGGATTTAAACAAAAATTGGCGGTGTTTTAGCCATGCAAGATTTGTATGAAGATGGCAGTATTTCAGCCGATGCAAATAGAGGTGGCGATATTTCAGCCATGCAAATGGAGACATCGCTTAGTCTCGAAAGGCAGAAAGGTAGCCTCATGCAATGCAAGAAAATGCAGGATAGAGACAGTGCTTAGTCTCGAAAGGCAGAAAGGTAGCCTTATGCAGTGCAGATAATGCAGATGGAGACAATGCTTAGTCTCAAAAGGCAGAAAGGTAGCCTTATGCAATGCAGATAATGCAGATGGAGACAGTGCTTAGTCTCGAAAGGCAGAAATGTAGCCTTATGCAATGCGAGAATGTAAAAGGACGAGTAGTAGTGAGACTTCTTAGCTGATAGCTGATATCGTGACTGCTGGGGAGGTTGTGTATGGATAGCAATTACGAACAAGTGATGATTCTGAGAGGTTGCGTTCTTGAGAAAGTATGCGTGCATAAATATACCTGACGATATTGTTAGTCTGGTGCCTGCATCCAAAGAAAAATCATGAGTTTTGTAAGGGGGAAAGGCTAGTTCGTTTTCCCCTGGCTTCCGGCGTTGCGTATCATTGGGGTAGCGTTGCTAAACAGCAGCAATTCGAACAATAGTTATGCATGATTTGGTAAATATAACGTAAGTAAAAAATAGTTTTCTTTAGATGAACCAACGACTGCGACGTGGTTCAAGACATTGCAACCTTTCTTGCTCCGGAATTTTGAGGGTCCTCCTCAAAATTCTGCCCCAGTTTACTGGGCTGGCGCTTCTGACGGCTGCGCTGAACGGCTAAAAAAAAATCAACTTAGGAATTTTGAGGGTCCTCCTCAAAATTCTGCCCCAGTTCCAATAGCAGGGAGGAAAAATGGAATTTTTATTAAATTGTGACCGAACCTATAGGGCTGCCTACGTATCCCCTCTTAAATGGGAATCAAGTCAGGCGTAGTTCAAACTACATCATCATAAGAAATCATAAGTGTTTACAATAGTATCATTTCACTGCATCTGAATTGATTGGCTTTGGCCAAACTTTTCCGTCCATTTCTGCAAGAATAAGGGCTCCTCCAGTTAGAACTCGGTGAACCATGTACGGTCCTTGCCAGTTGGGAGAGAATTTCCCCTTGGCTTCATCTTGATGTGGGAATATTTTCTTCAACACCAGCTGCCCCGGTGTAAACTTCCTTGGCTTAACTCTTTTGTTGAAGGCTCTAGACATTCTGTTCTAATACAACTGATCGTGGCAAACTGCATTCATCCTTTTCCCATCTATAAGGGCTAACTGCTCGTAGCGACCTTTTACCCATTCTGCGTCGTCCAACTCTGCTTCTTGTATGATCCTCAAAGAGGGAATCTCTACCTCGGCGGGGATGACCGCCTCTGTACCATAAACCAGCATGTAGGGAGTTGCTCCGGTCGATGTGCGGACTGTGGTGCGGTATCCCAGTAGGGCGAATGATAATTTCTCATGCCATTGTTTGTGACTTTCGACCATCTTCCTTAATATCTTCTTGATATTCTTGTTGGCTGCCTTTACAGCTCCATTCATCTGAGGCCTGTAGGCTGTAGAATTCTTGTGTGATCTTGAATGACTCACACATGGCTTTCATCAAGTTGCTGTTGAGATTGGAACCATTATCGGTGATGATCGATTCTGGAATCCCGAATCGGCAAACAATACGGTGACGGACGAAATCTGCCACAACTTTCTTTGTCACTGCCGTGTATGACGTTGCTTCAACCCATTTGGTAAAATAATCAATTGCCACCAGGATAAACCTGTGCCCGTTTGATGCAGCAGGCTCAATAGGTCCAATAACATCCATTCCCCAGGCGGCAAATGGCCACGGTGAGCTTGTTGCAGTAAGCTCGTTTTGAGGCACCTTTATCATGTCTGCATGTATCTGACAGCGATGGCATTTGCGAACATACTGTATACAGTCTGTTTCCATAGTCATCCAAAAATATCCTGCTCGGAGTATCTTCTTTGCTAGGACAAAGCCATTCATGTGCGGCCCGCAGGTCCCTGCGTGCACTTTGTCCAATAGTTTGGATGCTTCTTTTGCTTCAACACACCTTAGTAAACCCAAATCGGGAGTCCTCCTATACAGGATTCCCCCACTGTGAAAGAAGTTGTTGGATAATCTCCGAAGTGTGCGCTTCTGAGTGGCATTGGCAAGTTCTGGATATTCTCCTATTGTCAAGTACTCCTTGATGTTGTGGAACCATGGTTTTCCGTCCGCTTCTTCCTCAACGTGAGCACAATAAGCTGGCTGATCATAGATCTTTACTGGGATGGGATCAATGAAATTTGTTTCTGGATGCTGGATCATGGATGATAAAGTAGCTAGTGTGTCAGCGAACTCGTTTTGGACCCTGGGGACATGTTGAAATTCCATTTTTGTGAATCTTTTACTTAACTCCTGTATGTGATGCAAGTAGGGGAGTATCGTGGAGTTCTTGGTGGCCCATTCTTTTCGAACCGGATGTATGAGCAAGTCTGAATCCCCGATCACTACCAGCTCCTGAATGTTCATGTCAATGGCCATCTTGAGCCCCAGGATGCAGGCTTCATATTCGGCCATGTTGTTGGTGCAAGGGAATCTGATCTTGGCAGATACCGGGTAGTGCTGGCCGGTTTCTGATACTAGGACTGCTCCTATGCCAACTCCTTTGAAATTTGCAGCTCCGTCGAAAAACAACCTCCAACCCTCGTAGGATTCTGCAATATCTTCTCCTACAAAGGACACTTCTTCATCAGGAAAATACGTTTTCAGGGGTTCGTATTCTCCGCCGACATGATTCTCAGCAAGGTGGTCTGCTACGGCTTGGCCCTTGATCGCTTTCTGAGTTAGGTAAACAATGTCGAATTCACTTAGCAGGATTTTCCACTTGGTGAGCTTGCCAGTGGGCATGGGCTTCTGGAAGATATACTTCAGCGGGTCCATCCTTGATATGAGATAAGTAGTGTAGACACAGAAATAATGCCTCAATTTCTGAGCTACCCAAGTCAGAGCACAACAGGTGCGCTCCAATAAAGAATATCGGGCCTCGTACGCGGTGAACTTCTTACTGAGATAGTAGATGGCTTGCTCATTTCTCCCCGTTTCATCATGTTGTCCCAGAAGACAACCGAACGCTCCATCCAAACCGCAAGATAAAGCAATAGAGGCTTTCCTGGCTCGGGCGGAACCAAGACTGGCGGTGTTGACAGGTATTCCTTGATTCTGTCAAAGGCTTTCTGACAATCGTCAGTCCACTTAGTAGCAGCGTCTTTCTTCAACATCTTAAAGATGGGTTCACAAATGACTGTGGACTGAGCTATGAACCGGCTGATATAGTTGAGCCTCCCCAGTAAATTCATTACGTCCTTCTTGTTCTTTGCCGGTGGCAATTCTTGAATGGCTTTGACCTTTGATGGGTCCAATTCTATTCCTCGACGACTCACGATGAAACCTAGTAATTTTCCAGCAGGAACCCCGAATGCACACTTGGCGGGATTCAGTTTCAGATTGTACTTCCTCAATCTGTTGAAGAACTTTCTCAGGTCTTCCATATGATCAGTAGCTTTCTTGGATTTGATGATGACATCGTCCACATATACTTCAATCTCCTTGTGTATCATGTCGTGAAAGATAGTAGTCATGGCTCTCATATAGGTGGCGCCAGCATTCTTCAACCCAAATGGCATCATTTTGTAACAATACATTCCCTACGGCGTGATGAAAGCCGTTTTCTCTGCATCTTCCTCATCCATCCATATCTGATGATATCCGGCGAAACAATCAACAAAGGACTGCAACTCATGCTTGGCGCAGTTGTCGATAAGAATGTGTATCTTCGGCAAGGGGAAGTCATCTTTGGGACTGGCCCGGTTAAGATCCCGGTAGTCGACACAAACTCTAACTTTCCCATATTTCTTTGGTACTGGCACGATGTTGGCTAACCATGTCGGATACTCTACCACTCTGAGAACCTTAGCTTTGACTTGCTTAGTAACCTCTTCTTTGATTTTCAAACTCATGTCGGGTTTGAATTTCCTGAGCTTCTATTTTACCGGCGGACAAGCTGAATCTGTTGGCAGTTTGTGAGCTACAATAGACGTGCTGAGACCAGTCATATCATCATACGACCAGGCGAATATGTACTCATATTCCTTTAAAAATTCTATGTATTCTTCCTTTTCTGATGGTGACAGGTGAACACTGATGCGAGTTTCTTTGACATTTTCTGTATCTCCCTAATTAACGACCTCAGTTTCTTACAGGTTAGACTTAGGTCTATTCTCAAAATTCTCAACCTCTCTGTCTCATCTGTTATATCACCCTCTTCTGAATCTACATCCTTTTGCTGTGTTGTTTCGTTGCAAGTCACAATTGTTGGTTCATCATCAAAGTAAGTAATAGTAATGTTGTGTGACAATAGAGTAAATGATAGAGAAAATAATAAGAGCGAGATATATGATAAACTGAAATGCTTTGATTAAATTCATGATTGTTTGGAACATCGGAGCTCTTTTCAGCTAGTAAAAAGTAAAATGAGATGCATGGTGCTTTTGTTTAGCCTTGCTACCCCGAAGCTTTCCGGGCCCTGACGGTTCTAATTGACCAATTGTTGAGGCGGTCTCCTCGGTTCACCGCTTGTATGGAAGGGCCTTCCTCCCCTTCCTCCTCGAAAAGAACACAGCAATCCATATCATCATCCTCCAGAAACAGATTCTTCATGGCTGCCAATGCTTCATCTTCTTCTGACCCATCTGTTGTATCTGCCGGTTGGAAGGTCTGCTCCAGGCTAGGTATTAGAAGCTCCAATGGATAGTAGGGGTCGTGCTATGGGGGCGACCAGTTCTCGAATTCTTCCCAAGTATAACCATACCCTAAGCCAAATGTAGTACCATGCTTCTTTAGTTTGATGGGCTTAGTGATCCCCTGGAGGTTTCTGCCGAGTCCCTTTCCAGGCTCGTACCCACACCACTTCAGGATACTTTCAATCTTGTTATCCCACCACTTATCCTTGTGTACAGCGTTGACCCTTTCAATATGGTGGTATGTTTATCCGCCTATTCTCCTTCTGCCTCCAATTATTGGGATGGCCTGGCGACTATATATAGGGTTACTACCATCGCCATGAATAATCACCTCCTGGTGATTCCATTCGAATTTCACTGCCTGATGCAGGGTCGATGCTATGGCTCCAGCGGCGTGGATCCAAGGCCGTCCTAACAGCAAGTTGTTGGATGCCGGGACGTCTATCATTTGAAAGTCGACGTCGAACCATGTTGGCCCCATTTGCAAGCATAGGCTGATTTCTCCAATAGTAGCCCTTTGGGACCCATCGAAGGCCTTGACATTGATAACCCCATCTTTGATTTCGTGCAGGCTTTTTCCCAAGGTTCTGAGAGTTATCAGCGGACAAATGTTAAGGTTGGATCCGCCATCAATCAGGACTCTAGTGATGAAATAATCCTTGCATTGCACGGTGATGTGCAGTGCCTTGTTGTGGCTCAGTCCTTCCGGTGGCAACTCATCTTCGTGGAAGGTGATTTTATGGCTTTCCAGCACTTGTCCTACCATATTTGCCATTTCGCCTCCAGTTATGTTGCTGGGCACATAAGCTTCGCTCAGTATCTTCATTAAGGCATTCTTGTGAGCGTCAGAGCTCTGTAAAAGAGCTAGGATAGAGATCTGTGCTGGTGTTTTCTTTAATTGCTCAACGACCGAGTGCTCCTTAGCTTGTATTTTCCTCCAAAGATCGTCGGGACCAGTTTCAATAGGTCGTCCCGTGGCTTGCTTACTGGACTCAGCTAAGTGTTCTGGGGTATAAATCCTCCCTGTTCTAGTCATTCCTTGTGCAGCAATTGTTTCTCCTGTCTTGGTCTTTCCTTTCCTCCTAGCTTCGGCAGTGTAATCCCATGGTATGGCATTTGAGTGGAATGGTGTTATGTCTGACATTGCCACAGGAATAGATACCCTTGGGGGTAACACAGAAACATCAAAGGGTGCAGGTGCTTTTGGAACTCCAAATTCAACCTCAATTGGCCCGGGTGCCTTTGCAGAAGGAGGCGCTTCAAATTCGAGAGGTATAGACATGTTTACTTCATCGTCCCTGGAGGGCTGATTCTGCACAACAATTGGGCTAAGTGTAACCGCTGGTTTCTTTGGTTCATCACCTTCAGCAATCAATCCTATCGACCCTTTGGGGTCCCAATCATCTTCGATCTCGATCATGTGAATGTTCCCACCTTTGTGGTCAGGCAGAGGGTTGTTGCAAACATTAGGAACATGCTCCTTTGCTACGATAACCTATTGTTGATCAGGGTTTGAATCTTGTCCTTCAATGAGCGGCACTCGTCGAGGGTGTGTCCCTTCATGCCAGAATGGTACGCACAGGTCTTATTAGGGTTGACCCGCTGGGAAGGATTCTCTGGAGTTATGGCTAGGATAGGGGTGACGTGATCAGCAGTTTTAAGTCTCTCGTACAACTGATCAATTGGTTCAGCGATGGCTGTGTACTGTCTGGGAGGTCTGTGGTCGAAATTTGGCCTAGGTCTGGGGAAATTTTGGCGGGTGGGAGGTGATTGGTAATTAGAGGGTTGAGCATTATAAGCTTGGTAGACAGGTGTTGGTTGAGAGTATCTGGTTGAGGTGGGTTGATATGTGAGAGGTGGAGATGATTGGTAGACGGGAGGTGGATTTGGATAGGAGGGTGCGGGTGCGGGTGCTTGGTAATTCGGGATAGGCTGATATGTAAGTGGAGGTGATGGGTCGGTGTGGTATTTTAGTGGTGATTTGGCTCCCTGTGCGACCATTACGGCACTCACATCTTTCTTCTTGGATGTGCCACCGGACTGTAAAGCCTTATTGGTGGCCTATAATGCTTCAAGATTAGTAACCATACCATTCATAATGCCTTCTTCGATTCTTTCTCCCAGTTTGATGATATCGGAGAACTTCTGACCCTCGATTAGCATCAACCTCTCGTAATATTGAAGATCTTGAGCCCGGACGAAGAACCTGTTCATCTGTTCTTCTTCTAGGGCCGGCCTGACCTTTGCAGCTTCTGACTTCCAACGAGTAGCATACTCGCGGAATGTTTCGGTAGATTTCTTCTTCAAATTCTTGATGTAGAATACATCTGGTGCATTCTCTGTATTTTGAATCGGAATCTATCCATGAAATCCGAGGCCATGCCTACCCAGCTTGTCCATTTCTTGGGATCCTGGCTGATGTACCAGGATAAAGCATCCCCCTTCAGACTTCTCATGAAGAGCTTCATACGGATCTTCTCATCCTTTCCGACTCCGACCAGCTTATCGCAATATGTCCTCAGGTGGACCCTGCGGTCTCCTGTTCCATCAAACATTTCAAACTTGGGAGATTTTTATCCCTCCGGAAGTTCAACATCTGGCTGAATGCAGAGGTCTTCATAATTTAACTCCTAGATACCTTTGTTACCTTCCACGCCCTGAACTCGGCTGGTCAATTTCTTGAGTTTTGCTGCTAAGTTCCTGATAAGGGAGTCTTTGTCATCAGACTCAGGTGCACTTGAGATTGGTTGAGTATAATGGGGTACAGTATCCACGTAAATAGGAGTGTTGTGGAGATGGTCATTTGTGGTGTTCAGTGGCTCGGGAATGAGTAGTGGAGTGTTGTTCGGAGTGTGGCATGCGTTGCAGTGTAGGGTATGAGTGGGTTGTATCTGTGGTTGTGGGGTGTTTTGTGGAGGTTCGGGATTCTGGGTGTTGACATTAGGAGCGGTGAGAGAAAATGACAGGTTCACCAAGTTCCGAACCTGCTCCAGTTCTTCTTGGAACTTTAATAATTTTTGCTCAAGTTGGGTAGCAGTTTCCTTAGCAACCGGGGTACCGTGAGGAACCTCAATTTCCTTTCTGGCATTCGGATCTCCCATTCTACCTTTGTTCTTGTTACGGATAGGACTCAGAGGAGGACGAGGTGGAGGGCCCTTGAATCTCGTGGAGTATGATGATGATGCCAGAATGCACGAACTAACCTTTGGGGAGGGGAATAGAAAATAAAAGAAAAACAAAAGGTAACAAGTTAGTGTAGTTTATGAGGAAAAAATATTGCAGTATTTAAACACATTGTGCAAGAATATAAATCGCGTCCTAACTTTGGTGCCTCGTTGTGCCCGAGGTAGGCCTAGCATCAAATAGTTTTGGAGAACTTATAATGCTAAATGCCTCATTTTATTGATAAAAATAAGACGAATCCAAAACGACTCTAAATAATAGAAAGTAAAATGTCACTATTGGCCATTGGCCTTATTACATTAAAATAAAGAATAAAAGGACTCCTAACTACTTGGTCCCAGAGGGACCTTCCCCAGATTTGGCATCTTCGTCTCCCTCGAACAGCTTCACCAGCTCGCGTAGTCCTAGCAGCAAATAAGCTTGGGCCAAATGTCCGCCTGCATTTCCTTCAGCGTTTTGGCAGTCTTCAATTCTCTTGATGAATTTCCCTTCCAGCTCCACTAGACCCCGCTCCAAATACCCTAGTCGCTTGTTGGCGCTGACAGCCATATCTTGCCACTCCTCGATCAACTTCTGATGGGCTTCTTGTATTTCCCGGTGCTCACTTTCACACTCTTGAATTCTCTTGCGCAGTTGATAATACTTAACCCGTGCTTCAGCGTGCTCGTCTATAATTCTGTGACCTCGAACTAACCCGAGTTGACCCATGCCATTGTCTTCGAACCAACCCGAATAGTGCGGCATACAACCGGCGTGATACCTGTCTGGGTCAATAGATTCTCTCCCCAAAACGAGTTTGCAGTGCCACAAGTGCTGCGCTTGGCACCTGTGAGGGCTATCATCGTCCTGGAAATCAGTCCTGAAGTGACTCATTTTGTCGACGCTTGGTATGATTTGCTTTCTTCCGGCCTGCCTCATGGCTCGGAGAGGAATGTAAGGATAAGTTCCTCTCAAACCAATTAGTATGAGAAACGGTGCGTCTCGGGATCGAACAATGAATTCATTCGTGGGGAACCACTCGACCATCCATTGTACCTGATCTTCTTTCAGATTTTCAAATAGTTCTACTCATCCTCTAGCGTCCTTTGGCTGAGCGAACATTTTAGGCATATAATTCATACGCCTTGGCTGGTGGAAGGCGATGTGATCATCCCAGTCTCTGGGTAGGATCTCCTGTCGGTATTCCCCTTTCTGGAGGTGTTCCATGAGCCAGAGTTGAATTAATAAGTTGCAACCCTCAAAATGACTGCCCTTTTGCTGACAGTTGTCCAAGGCGCGGTATATCTCGGCAATGATCATGGGCACTATGTTGAAAATCTGCTCGCCAATTCCTTCCATCAAAGTCTTAGTTACCATGGCCAGTCTGGTGTGGATCCTAGCCTTCTTCATATGGAACACCATCATTCCCAAAAAGCAAAACATAAAAATGAAGACCATTCTGTGGACATGCCCCAATGAGGTGATAGAGAACTCATCTGAATAGGTATGGTATGACTTGCTATGGTCGTACCTCTCATACAGATAGTCGAATGGGATGTAAGAGTCTTTCAAACAGGTTAAATTTGGGTTCTTCTTCAGTCCCATCATCTTAAGGAAACCCCTACCTTTGCGGTTCTCTGGCATAAGCAAACCCGGAGTCTCCCAAGGAATACCATCTAAACCTCCAATTTCTTCGAGCAAAAGAGTCATTTCATGGTCCCCGAAGCGGAACACGGACTTGTCACTATCCCAGAATAATGTCGCAGCCTCTATGATTCTGTTGTCAGGCTGAATTTCTAGAAGAGAAGGCAAATTCTCTAAGTACTTGTGGACAAGCGTCTACTCACTAGAGTGGAGGTCTTTCCACCAATTCAGCAGTCTTGGATGAATGTTGGTTACCATGCCAAATCTGGGGACTTCGTGCCTCATTTTCTGCAAAACAAAGCGTTAGGCCCTCACCCCAACAGACTCGACTATTTAGACCAATAATTAGCATAGCAAGCATTTAGTTCTCCAAATAAATGCACAAAACATGGAGGTGTCCGTTTGGGTTTCAAGGAAACCCGGTGGACATTGGACAAGGCTATCCAAATGAGTCATTATGTGGACAACATAACTGACTCAACTAGGTTTGACCATGATGCATGTACAGTTTAAACGTAGTAAGGTTTCTATTGGGGTATTAGACAGGTACCCTTGAGCGGACAACTCAAGAGGGAAAGGCACGAAACCGTCGACTGCACCGCTGATCGACTGGTTTTACCGCAAATACGCCTTTGCCAAATTTAAGGGGTGATAGTATAGGAAGAGCGCAACTACTCATTATAAGCGTTGCTATAGTATTTGTTTAGCACGAGTGGAATATGATGTTGAAGATGCAGTTTACAAGAATGAAACAAATTGACATGTATTTTCACGTTCATACAATAAATGTTTACAATAATTGCTCAAAAATTACAACGATATTGATGGAAAGCGGTAAATGAGAGTAATTAAAGAAAAAGAAACAAAAGAAACAAGTCAGTTTCGAATAAAGGCATTAAACAAAAGCAATAAAAGAAAACAATAAAGTCACATATAACATGAAATGGTAAAAGCCTAAAGAGTCCCCAGCAGAGTCGCCATGCTGCCGACGCCCCCTTTTTCCCAAGAAATCGGGTTTACGACATTTTTTTGGAAAAGACAACTCTATTCCCGTTTGGGAATTGGATTTTGGAATTGAAGAGTCGCCACTTAATGATTATAGTGCATTAGGACACTTTAAAAGAATTTGAGATGAAGAACCAGAGTTTGGGTAAGGGCTAGAAATTATCTCGAGGGGAAGGTGTTAGGCACCCCTCAAGATCCACTAGTGTGGTTCCCGGCCATGTTACAATTGTGACTTTAAGCAAGCAAGCATAAGTAAACAAGCAAGAATTATAAATACGAGGGGGTTTTCATATAATAGTTGCAAATAATTTGAAATTAAACTAAGTTAAAGAGGCTGAAATTTGAGAAGAAAGTAGTTTTCGAAATAAAAATAAACAGATAAAGGGAGAGGGGTCTTATGTTTATAAATAATATGGATCACCCCACACAACACCCGGTAACCGTTTATACACGTGGCGTTATCGCATGGTCATCATATCCATATCTACCCTTCCCACCCTATTAAGGTATTAAAGCGTGGAATGTCTCGTTACTTATTGCATGCTAGTACCCATCCCAATCCTATCAGTCCTGGAGGCATTTGGACTAACTAGTCCTAATGGGAGAGGGGTTTGGGGCCTTTTGGAGAGTTTTCAAAGGACAAAATACTAAGGCGTCAATCAAAACACATAATGCAAGTAAAGGGGAAAGCAAATAAGCAAGCAGGGCTCACATAAGCCTCCTAAAATCAGATAAAGCCATAGAGTTTAGCATGTCTTGCACGTACGGGTTTGGTCTTAAATTAAATTAAAGCGATGAGCGGACTGGTTCAATACATATTTTTAGATAGGAAGTTTGTATAGGCTTGCTCGAATGCAGTTGTTTAAGACATGATCCAGTTGATTAGTTAACCTTTTTTGTCTATGTGTTGGATAGAACTACTGATTTCAAAACACAAGCTGATTTTAAAAGAAAATTTCAGAGTAACAAAAAGTTTCAGCAAAGGGTACGTGATTTAACAACTAAACGAGTTCCAGAATGCAGATCGGTTGGGAAATGTTTACCAGAGTTCATGCGAGTATGTTTAGAAAGAAAAGTCGTTTGTTTTAGTAAAATCAACACTGTTTTGAATAAGTGAGACAATTTTTGGTTTTGAAATCCCTATAGGCATGCTTTCTATACGTGATACCTTTTTAAATACTAATGGAAGCCTTGTAAATCAAGATATCTACATATGCCATTTTATTATTAAACCTATCTGTTTGCCTAATGATGCTATTATATGCAGAGATGCAAACCCCTATAGGCATGGTATCTACATGCGTAGTTGCAAAATTCAGAAGTTAAATCCTATAGACATGCTTGCTACATATGAAATTGCACAAATTAGAGACAAAATCCTATAGGCATATTTTCTACCCCTTGTGCATAAAAGTAACCCCTCCCTTTTTCACTAAATCCCCATGAGTTTATACAAATTATTACAGACCAGTAGAACAAGACTGAATTTAAAAGTACATCAGAAGCTATCAGCTACATCCGAGCAGCCTAATTCAAACTTAGTGTCTAATAATATGAGATTGAGCCACTTCCGAGATCATGATTTCCAAAGCCTTCTCTTATCTAGGGTGTTTCAGAGATACAAGGAGTTTCAGGAACCCCAGGCAGTGCTTACACCCACGATATTAATCAGAATGAGTTATAGTGCAGTGTGGAAGAGCCAACCCTCAGGTGTCCAAGTTCAAAGGGAGCTCATGGGTCCCAAAGCAAGGCTCACAAGAGAGGGGCAGAAGTTAAATTCTAAGAATGAGTGCAAGTGAAATAGAGGGGGGGGGGGGAGAATGCTAAGGCAGGCTGGTGGTCATACCTAACCATGAGGTAGGCTGGCACACCCCTGACCAAGCCTGTTCAGCCAGCAAATAAGAGCACAGACCTATTGAAGGTCAGACTATGGTCTAGACAATGATTAGGACACTGCCAGACCAAGGTCTTAAGCTCAAGATACATATAAAGGGGAAAGGGGAATGGGAATTGAAAGAGTTTAGGACTCAGGGAGTCCAGTCCATATACATGAACAACAATGTCAAGTGTTGTCATGTTTCTGAACCATAACTCAACATACAAAAGGGATTGGGGGATAGGGATTCATGTAGGAGCATAGCAAAGTGACAAACCAATTTGCAAAATTTACATTATGGAAGCAGTAAACCCAATAAAGAATGAACTGGAGAATAAACACATAGGGGAGTGGCAGAAATTAAAGAAAGGTAACATACCAGTTGCAGAAGAAGCAAGCAAAGAGAAGCAGGATACTTTCAAACCAAGCCACAATCAAAAGAACCTTAAGCTTATGAGTACAGAGAACTCGAATATTTTTTAAAGAAAATCTGAGTGTATTTTTGGAGAAGAAGTGATGACTTGTTCATGTTCCAACTCCCTTGAAAGGGAAGAAGCACAGGTATTTATAGTTTTGAAAACGAGTAGAAAACAAGGTAACAAATACAGTTTCAACACAAACATGGAACTAATCACAGTCAAAATCAATTAACACAGGTTTTCCCTTTAATCAAGGGATTACTGCTCAACGGGCACTTAACAGGATTAATATAAGGAAAGAAAATCAATTTGTAAGCAGAATGATTATTGCCATAAAAGGAGCAGGAAAGCCATATAGTAGGGGATTAAGTCTAAATAAAGGAGTGTACTTATTTTGGAAAGGATCTGGTAAGGCCAAACAAATAAGGAGAATCAATTAACCTTTAACGGGCGAGTAAAAAATCATAATTGCACAAGGAAAACTTTTGAAAATCAATCATGAATTTGAAAATCAATCACAGAAGGGACTCAGTATATAAATGAGGTACACAAGTAATAGACATGTGAGGCCAAGCTATGGCAAGGAGAGGTAGCATACAGTAATAGCATGATAGTTATGTAGGTCAAATTTCGTTGGCTTAGTAAGAGAGAAAAGATCAGAAGCATGCAAAAGGTTAGGTGAAAACCTTTCTGAAAACATAATCGAGTTTGACAGATAGTAAGAAAGCAGAATCAAAAGAATCACACAAATAGATGCTGAAACCTTCAAATAAAGTAGAACAATTTCAAATAGGAGAATCGCACAAGTAAACTTCAGGAACTTGAGTAAACCCCGAAGAAACTAGGGTTTTTTCGAAATCAATCGAGTTTAGAGGCGAGAAACAAGTAAAACAAACAAACAGTCTCAGAAGCTGGAATAAACCCCCAAAATTAGGGTGTTCAACACTAACCAGGTGCAAACAAAGTAAATCAAACTGATAGACTCAAAAACTCAAACAAATCTCCAAAAATTAGGTTTTCAACACCAATCAAACTTAGAGAGATAAACAAATGAATCGAACAAAATATTAACAAACAGACTCAGAAACCCTAGTTTGAAATCAAAAGATTTTAAAAAGGAAATTCGGGGAAAACGTCTAAAACATCACATATAGCACAGATCGAGCACAGATCCGTACAAATAAACGAAAAAGAACCTCGAATACGCTAGGGTTTCTGAGAACCCTAGAAACGAGAAAGGCTTGGAAGAGACAAGATCAAATCCAGAGTCGATAAGGTCAGAATCAGGCTCAGGAGGCTAAGACATGCCGGAGCAAGGTCGGAGATGGCTGGAAACTTCGAATCGATGAAGGTCTGAGCGAGGACCTTCGAGGTCTGGCCTCGAACCTTCAGGTATCAAGCACGTGAGAGCAGTAACGGGTGAGAATAGGTCGTCCATGGTTAGAACAGCCATAGATTCCGGTGGATTTGGGGTTGGAGGTGGCAGAGAGCGATTAGGGTTTCGAGAGAGCTCGAGAGCGTATGAGAGAAGAGAGGAGTTAGAGGCGGCGCTCTTGAAAGAATGGGTTAGGGTTTAGGGGTCGTTTGGAATTAAAAAGGAAAGAAGAGATCTGGGTCGTTGATCAAAATGATCAATGGCTCAGATTTTAAAAAGAAAACGGGAGGGTTTGGGCGATTGGATCAAGTAATCGGTTTCAAATTGATTTGGGGGTTGGGATTGGGTTGAATTGGGGTGCAAATTGGGCTGTAATTGAAATGAAATTGAGGCCAAATTTTAAATAGCCACTTTTCCCCCGTTTTATTTTATAAAAATAGCGATGATGGTTTTTAAAAATAAATTAAAAATATTGAGTAAACAAATATTACATAAATATTAACTTAAAAATACTGGAACTAATTTTATAATTATAAAATGCTATTAATCACAAAACAGGCTATAATTGCAATTATATGCAATTTAGCTTTAAAAATACCAAATAAATTTGTAAAGATATGCAAAAATTACCTTAGTTATATTTTGGTGCAAATGTGAGAATAAAAATGAATTATCGTCCAAAATGATAATTTGGAATATATTGGATTTGTGTATAAATAGGCAATGAATTGGTTAAAAATCATTAAAAATGCCAGAACTCTTGGGTGTGCTTNAGCAATTATATGACTAATTAGTACTTAAAAATACCAAATAAATTTGTAAAGATATGCAAAAATTACCTTAGTTATATTTTGGTGCAAATGTGAGAATAAAAATGAATTATTTGCCAAAATGATAATTTTGGGAATAATTATTGGATTTTGTTGTATTAAAATAGGCAATGAATTGGATTAAAAATCGTTAAAAATGCCAGAACTCTTGGGTGTGCTTATATATGCACATATACACTATTTTGGAAGTATTTTGAGTATAAAATTACTAGGGAAAAATTGGGTATCAACAGCCGGCCGGGTCGTTACATCCTCCTCCATTTAAACATACGTTTGTCCTCGAACGTGCCCAGAGTTGTTCCAAAAGCCGACCAATTGTTGATTAACCTTACCATGCACGGGGGTGATCCGAAGTCACCCTATCTCATATAGGTCTGATAACACATAGATACTAGAATTTCACAATCCAATCCAGCCCAAAAAAACCATAGAACCACATTTTCCACTTCTGAAACCTTCAATGCGATCGGAATCTCACATTTATACTGTGAATAAGCCCGAACAAGCTGTAATAACCCATACCTGCAACCTCAGGTGAAATTACATGATATACCATATATCCAAACGTTTGCAGCGATAAGTCCTAATCATAACAGCCGCACACAACAACCGAATACCGGTAGAAACCTCTTATCCACTAAAATCTCATTCCAACACTTTCATATACTGCCAATGATAAATAAAACAAACAGTAAGCCATAACCATTTCTTAGATCAACCATTCATGAAGCCTCTTCTCCTTTGGCAAAACCATAGCAAATTTCTGAGCCAACCCTCTATATTTATCCTTCCAACGTGCTAAAATTGAATCCGTTCGTACTCATTAATGATCCCAATGATCTCATCAAATCACACATAACCACTCCGGTGACATGACACCTCAATGCAGACTAAAGCCGTAACTTGCGCAATCCGCGCACCAATAAGAAACAATCCGAACATACTCAACTCATGATAATGACTCAAATGAAAGAGTTGTACCTCAAGCTCACCGGTGTCACCACAACAAAAAGCTGAGAACCCGTCTCACATCATAGAAATAGAACACATGAATCTAACCCGCAAGGTCATATCTCCACATAGCTTCACTGCAAACGATCCTAACCAAACATTGCTCCACATGAAACACCTCAAGTCATTATGCTCGAAATCTACAACCACGCACAATTTGATGTCTGGAACCAAAGCAAATCATCATAACCACAGTGAAGCAAATACATACACCACACAACCCAACAGGATATAACCGATACGCCATCCGCCGAGCAATACCCAATATTCCTCCCGCTCGAGCTCCACTGAGAGACCCCAATAGAATCGCACCATATGTGCCTACAACCCATAAATCATAACACCTCGCAACACAGAAAGGTAACTCATAGATCTCCCCAGATTACTAATAAGCTCAATAACAATCGAATCAACACGTCCCTCAACAATACAATTCGGAGCCAACCAAGCCGACTCAAGTTAGAACACGCATCCACATTGGCCTGCCAACGAACTCCTTATCAAGGAAATCCTGAAGCTGCTCCTTTAACTCCTTTAACTCTGTCGGTCCTATACGATATGGTTCCCGACATCAAATCAATATCGAAATCAACAACCTTGCCTGGCGACATGCTCGGCCACAAGAAACACATCCGAAAAGTCCCTCACCACCGGAACTGAATCAATATGAGGAGTCTCTACACTGACATCCATCACAAGAGCCCAAATAAGAAAGACAATCCTTCCCAGTCGACCGCTGGTCTTCGAAATATGAAACCACTCTAGCAAGAACCTGATCCGTCGAACCTCGCCACTCAATTCGTGGAATTCCCGGCATAGCCAACAGCGCCGCCTTAGCACAATAGTCCAGAATAACACAACACGGAGACAACCAGTCTGCACCCAACATCACATCCAAAATTTGACATACGAAGTTGCAAAATATCCACTCGGGTCTCTAGACCCCGATAGTCACTACACGGTGCCGATACACACGACCCGACATCACAACATAACATGAATATGAGAACTTCCAGTCTCCAACTCCATATAGCACACGAATCACCATACCTGATCCCAGTTACGCCATCCGAATACATACCACATCTTTAATACCCAATCATTCCACGAGAGGTACTCTAACATTCTTCTGTGCCTCCAAGCAAACTCGGATATCAGCAGTCGATCTACAAGAAAGTGCCGCAATACTACCGAAGTACCATCAACTTAATCACATTGCCTTTTTCTGAAACATATACCCTCGTCAAATTACCTCCAACTAGAAATACCATTTCATTAATCATCTGAAGATCATTTTCCTAATCGTCTGAAGCTCATTTCTCTAATTATCTGAAACTGCCCGCTGCCTAAGAATTTTATGGCCTTCCGTTCAGAACTGAACCGTAACCTTACACACGCAAATCTCAATCCTCCACACATACCGCATATACCAATCCATCCTAAGATAACATGAGAATTTCATATCCCTTCCGAGCCACAAGCAACTATGTACTCAACCAACCAAGAACTTTCCATTGATCCCATTCAGAAGAAAATCAGTGCACATCCCCTACTCCTCATGCCAGCAGAAAATATACATCTCTAGCCACGTTAGAAAACAACAAGAACTCTCCAACGTTCCTTTGCACAAACAAGCCTGTCAGGAATGAATCCTCTTAGCTCAACCAACCTATGCAGGCCACTAAAACCCAAGAGCATTACCGCGAAATACCTGAAGAAACTCATTACCTCGTAAACACCCAAAGAACTAATCATATCCTTACCATACCGATCTGGCCTACTACCAAGCTCCCATCTATCCGGGCTCCCTTCTGATTTACCTTCACTTGATTCTCCTTCTTGCTATAACATCACATATCCTCAACCCAAACTCGCCACACGAGACCCAAGCATAATACCATACATCCTAAGGCTCACAACCCGCTGAATTCTCTTTCAAATGCTCCCAAAAGCACCGCATTTAGAATACCTACCCTGAAAAGACTTCCTGCTAATCTGAATACATTACTTTCCTATTACTGATGTATAGAATCCCATAATTGATATAGAAATGACTCAAGTCTTGACACCCTCCAAATGCAAAACCTCAGTTTTTAGCCAAATTATACCCCTGAAAATTTCCAACTGTTACATGTAAAACCCTGAATACATTAGAACCATTCTCTATAGTCATCCACTCTACCCAAACTGCAATTAGCCTGATCAAAAGAACCGAACAACCTGCGCATCATTAGCACTTCTGACACTGCAGCATGTAACCTTACCTTGATGCAACCAAGCCACTCCATTTCCTATGCACTGAGCATTCTTTATCAACAACAACTCAAGACATTCCATGATTCTCAAACACCTATGAAGCATGATATAACCTTACCTTAGTCAAAAAAATTTCCTTTACTCGAGCCATCCTCGGGCTCAATCTCCGCAAACCATAACTGATTCACCAGCACGCCTGAAACTAGAACCAACATAGCACATAACCGTGCAATCAGCTAATCAATAGCAAACTCCCCCACTTGGCTCGAAGCCATAAGTCAAAGCACACACCATACTTCATAACACATATACTTTATTGCTGCTATAATACCATAGTGAAATTTACTCAACCCTTCATAAGATCGTGGAACACAGACCATCTGGTACTTCGTATCTTCTGCAACTCTCGCATTTGATCACGTAACAGTTAAACCCATTCTCTTAAGCAGCTCAAATTCAAATTGCAACACACATATTTCACTTGTAATTGAGATCTTCTAACCGACAGCACAAGGATCACACAACCTCAGAACACTTCGCAGGAGATAACCCACCTGCTTCGCGTTAAACTAACACTTATATATGTATACCTTCCCCCATCATAACCATTACGCAGCCACATAGTCTTCTTGAGTCCGAACTCATATCGTAACATGAAATTTACTTCACTCCCAACTAGGAAACATGAAAAGATTCTTCACACACCCATAACTCGGGGCTATACATCCAATCACAATGGAAATCAAGCACCTATAGATCATCTATCCTCCAGCAGACCCTTCTCGTCGCTTCCAAATCATATGATCACATCTCGCAGTCGCATCACCCTCATCACGTACTTACCAGTCATTACTTCTCTTAATAGAGGCACAACAACACCTATAGATCCAGAAACACGTGCTCACGCAAGCAACCGCTCAGGGCTCAAGCTATAGGTAACAATCCACCCTCAAGTCTTTCTGGACTGGCCCAACATCAACACACAGAGATCACATCTTACCTCTCGATCAGGGAATCACAAGCCATCGATGCACATCTGATACTGAGCGGTCATGTGCGCATACGAACGCGTGGAAGGAGTTTCAAGAGTTATTTTCCAAGCTGAATAAAGGACGCACGACAAGAATTTCAAAAATATAGAGTTTTCCTAAAGGTTCTGCAGCCTCTCGAGGATAAATACAGACGTTTCCGTACCGATCCGCGAGACTCTACTAAACCTGCTCATGACTAGTGAGACGTATGTAACCTAGGCTCTGATACCAACTTGTCACGACCCTAACCCCGAACCCGGTCATGATGGCGCCTCTCGTGAAGACAAGGCCAGGCGACACTTTCCATTTTCCAATTTCCAACAGATAAGCATTTAAGAACAGTTTAAACATGATAAAACAATCCGAAATAACTTATAATAACATAAATACGCGGAAGAATCACCCATACACAGCCCGATACCGGGGTGTCACTAGTCATGAGCATCTACTAAATCTAAATACAACTGACAAAGTCTGAAATGTACTCAGTACATCCTAAAAGAATGAAAGGAGAGAAAGCAGTGCTGCGAATGCCGGCAGCTACCTTGCTAAACTCTAACGACTCTGCCTCCGATTAATCAATACCCGCTACCGGGTCCAGAAAATACCTGAATCTGCACGCAAGGTGCAGGGAGTAAAGTGAGTACTCCAACTCAGTGAGTAATAATCATAAATAAAGACTGAGTGATAAGAAATCACAAAAAGAGCATTAACATGTTGTATAGAAGCAGTTTCAAAACCAGCAAGGAAACAATGAAGCTGTAAAATCCTTTAAAACATCTTAGCTCAGTTTAAACCCTTTTGAAAATAACTTTTCAACAGTTGCGCAAATGAATGCAAAACAACTAGTGCAGGTAAGCACAGAAATCCACCCCTCGGGCACAAATACACAATTAAGCAAGTAAATGACAGGCAAATAAGAAAGATAAGCACATAAGGTTCGCCCCTCGGGCACAATATCAACAAATCCGCCCCTCGGGCAATATCTCAGAACAGTACCGGCCACTCGGGCAACCACATAGAATAATACTAGCCGCTCCGGCTATATCTCACATCACACTGGGTACCCGCGCTCACTGGGGGTGTGCAGACTCCTGGAGGGGCCCCTTACGACCCAAGTGCAATAACAAGCCATCTCGTGGCATCATAAACAGACTCTCGGCCTCAAATCAATATCAAGCCACCTCGTGGCGTACATATCTCAGGCCCTCGGCCTCATATCAGTATTACTGTATCACCGTTGCGGTGTGCAACCCGACCCAAAAGATATCCTCACAACACAGGCCCTCGGCCTTACTCAGTCAAAAATCACATCATTTAAATATCATTTGAGTATTAAAACTAAGTGAACATGGCTGAGTTTTGAAAACAGTGAAAAATAACATGACTGAGTTCGAGTAATAAGTCAAAACAGTGAGGAAATATCAACGAAAACCCCCCGAAGGGTTCAATTAGTTTGCACGAAGCCCAAATATGGCATGTAGCCCAAATAATGATGATAACAATAGATTTCAGTCAAACATGCAGTAAAATCATCAATCGAGATGGACCAAGTCATACTCCTCAATAGTGCACGACCCCACGCTCGTCATCAAGTGTGTGCCTCACCTCAATATAGCACTACGATGTGCAATCCGGGATTTCAAACCCTTAGAACATCATTTACAATCATTACTCACCTCGAACTGGCTACATCTCTAGCTCGCGACGCCTTCGCCCCTCGAATAGGCCTCCACACGCGTCGAATCTATCCAAAATCGGAACGAGGACGCCAAAATATGCCAAGGGAGCAAAGCCCAAGCGAATACAATCAATAACGGGCACTAATCCCGAAATTAGCAAAACCCAAGCCCCGGGCCCACTTCTCGAAACTCAGAAATTTTCACATCATTAGGTTCCTTATCTCCCCACGAGTTCATACATACCAAAAACATCAAAATCTGTCTACAAATGGCCCTTCAAATCCAAAATCCAAATCCAAAATTCCAAGCCCTAGTTCTTCCATTTTTAGCTTAAGTTTCCATGATTTTCTAGGTGGAATTCACATAATAATCGAGTTTTTAGTCCAAGAATCTTACCTCCCAACGATTCCCCTTGAATCCCTCTTCAATCTCCTTCAAAAATCTCCAAAAACGAGCAGCTATGGGTGAAAATAGACCTACATTCGCGAACAAGACGAGTTTAAAACATTCTGCCCAGGTCTGACCTTCCTTCTTCGCGAACGCGGTCAAAGCCTCACGTTCGCGAAGCACAAACTTATGTTGACCACTTTTTCCTCTATGCGAACGAATAACACCCATCGCGAACGCAATGCTTCCACCATCTAAACCTTCGCGAACGCGCTCACACCTACGCGAACGCAATGAATAAATGACCTTGAACCCATTTGACCTAACTTCCTCTAAGCGATCGCGAGTGCCTTCTCGCGAATGCGATGCACAGCTTTGCAGCCCTTCCGAACGCATCACCTGCCTTGCGAATGCGAAGGCCAAACTTTCACCTCCCTCAGCAGACTCTTCGCGAACGCGAGGGTCCTCTCAGGAACGTGAAGAACAAAATGTCTGCAACTGCTGGAACTCCAAATCTGCAATTTTCTGAACTCTCAAATGATCCGATTGACCACCCGAAACTCACCCGAGGCCCTCGGGACCTCAAGCAAAGGCACCAACACATCCTAAAACCTTATTCAAACTTGTTCCAATCATCAAAACACCTCAAACAACATCAAATCACCCAAAACACATCGGATTCAAGCCTAAGTTTCTAAAACCTTCCGAAATACGCTTTTGATCAAAAACACAACCAAACCACGTCCGAATGACCTGAAATTTTGCACACACATCCCCAATCACATAACGACTACTGCAACTCTCGGAATTTCATTCCGACCTTTACATCAAAACCTCACCTATCAACCGAAAAATGCCAAAATCTTAATTTTTCCAATTCAAGCCTAAACCTCCCACGGACTTCCAAAATGTATTCCGATCACGCTCCTAAGTCCCAAATCACCTAACGGAGCTAACCAAATCATAAAATTTCTGATCCAAGATCATATTCAAACAAGTCAAATCTTGGTCAAACCTTTTAAATTTCAAGCTTCAAACTGAGAACTGTTCCTCCAAATTCATTCCGATTACTCTGAAAAGCAAAACCAACGGTTTACATAAGTCATAATATACTAGACGGGGCAAGTCATGCCCGAGAACTGGCAAGCAAAGTGCAATAACTCACTACGACCGGTCGGGTCGTTACAAGTCTTTTACTATTGCCTATATGTATATCCTCATTCATTATTGCTACTTGCGCATTTCCTATTTCGTAAATCTTGGCATCAATATTTCGGTCATCTGGTTGGTTCTGTAATACGTATATTGCGTGAGGATGAGATAAAAGCACGAAGGGTGTTGACGTGTAATTGACTTGATATCTGAGTACATTCCTTGAAAGTTATGAAGTGACTGTCGTGGTTTATTGGTTTCATTCTAAGAAAAGGAATGGTCGAGGTATTGTAAGATGCTTAATTATGATCTCTGCTAGCACTCGGTTATTATTTTGTGTATTCGTTTCATGTAATCTTCTCTGTTATATCGGGGTATAGTTCTATTGCTGATTTATGGTGCATGTTTTATCAGTGAGTATCTTTTAACTAAAAAGCCTCATCACTACTTCGATGAGGTTAGACTGGTTACATTGGGTCGGTTGTACTCATACTACACTTCTGCACCTTGCATGCAAATTTTCTTTTGGAGCAGAGCTGCTAGTGATGTCAGGAGTTGACCCTGAAGATGTTCGTGTATTTCGGATATAGCTTCCACTTGTCTTTGGTAGCTTAGGTCTTGTTAGTCTTCTATGTAAATGATCTTTTATACTTCAATACCACACAGGGGGGGGGGGTGATTTGTGTGGTACCCAATTTTTCTCGTAACTTGATTATAGAAGGACCTGGTTCTTCTAGGTGTTCCAACTACTACTACTGCGGATTAATAATTACAGAAATTAAAGAACACAAAGATTTTACATGGAAAACACCTGGCTCAAAAGGTGAAAAAACCATGACCTACTTTCCGGTGGGATTTTCCCAAACTCTCCACTAAAATCACTAAGCCAAAAACTGCATTTACAAAAGCTTTTTTGTAAACCTAGGATTAACTCTAATCCCATTGTAGCACACAGCCTCAACTGTTGTGACAACTTCAAGTTAACTATAACTTGAAAACTCTGAGTACCTAATACAATTGCTTCTAGATAAGTTGAAAGGTACAATATGAAAACACCTACTACAATTGAACTAGAATAAAAGACAGACACTTGGAACTGGTTCTTCTATCTGGTTCAAGTAGCTTTAGGTTTGCACGTTTGAATCGCACACAAATTGCTTGCAAAATTGCTTTGCTATTTTTCTCTCAATTTACGTTCAACTTTTGCTTATGTGCGTTACCTGTAAAAGAGAACAACACTGATATTTATGGAGTTAGTAAATAGAGATTAACTAGAATTTTGATGCTACTCTTCCTTGGTGAAAGAGTTCTAGTTGATCTCATCCTCTAACTCTATCCTTCTTTTAAGCCGTATTCTATTTGTGTAAAGAGTCTTTGTCCTTATCCAATATGCAACCTTTTTGATCATGATCAAGAGATATCACTTCTGGTAAGTTAGGTTTATCTCCTTCACGTGCATCTCACATGCTTTGGTTGACCATATGTGTGCCTCACAAGGATGGACCTGGTCTATGTCTAAGTTCCTTTGTCAATCTTCAAAACTCAGATTTACTTGGGCCAATAGTAAACTTCAAGCAGATTGTGTAATTAATTATACAAGCTTTGTAAATTCTAAGTCTTAAAATTTCATGATTCGTACTACCAGTTCATAGGTCAATTCCTAAATATTCAGATAATTCTTCAGGGTTTTCCTATAAATCTCACTTGGATAGTATTTTCTGTTAGTTGGCTTACCTAGCGGATTGAGTGTCACGACCCCGGTTCGCCCTCCGTGAACCATCGTGATGGCACCTAGTCCCTACGACTAGGTAAGCCTAATAAAGCGGAAAAATAAACCAATTTACGGAAGAAAACAGATAACACCCAAAATAGTGAATAAAACAGTGTTTAATAGTGTCGCTCGGCATACACAATATCAACTCTCAAACACTAATACTTTTCCCCAAACCCGGAATCTCATGAAATCACAAGCAAAGGATACTACATAGTGCTCTAAGTCTAGAATGTCTAAAACAAAGTAAATACAGAAGGGCTGTAACTACAAGAGAGAATGGAGAGAGACTCCTCGGTCTGCCGACGTGGCAGATATACCTCGAAGTCTCCGAAGGATCACCTCGCCTCAAGGGTGATAGGACTGAGTCGAAGTACCTGGATCTGCACATGAAAAACATGCACAGAAAGGGCATGAGTACACCACAGCGATACTCAGTAAGTGCCAAGCCTAACCTCGGTCGGGTAGTGACGAGGAAGGTCAGGGCCCTACTGAGATAAAATAAAAATATAAGGTATGACAGAATGAGATAAGCAGTACAGTTGAAAGCTAACAATAAGAATTAAATACAGGAAAAAAAAGGAACTCAATAACTGAAACAGAGGCAAAACAAACACAAGGAAATACCACTCTTCACAAGGATAATAACCGGGGATCTCTCAGTATCCCGAGGATCTCTTCGTATCCTCAATATACGCCAGGGATCTCTTGGTATCCCGAGGATCTCTCGGTATCCTCAGCATATTCCAGGGATCTCTTGGTATCCCGAGGATCTCTTGGTATCCTCAATATACGTGCTAGGGATCTCTCGGTATCCCGCACCTCAACTCAATCATGAATATGTGCAGGGGATCTCCCGGGATGCCGTCTTGTAGTCCCAAAGTAAAACACACAGCAACAACACAAGGAATACTCAATTAAGCTCAATTTCGTACCAAGTAAACAGGTAATTCTAACATAACATGCTTCACATAATGCAATTAAGGAAGTTTAAGCAAGTAAGCAATTAAGTCAATTAAACATGCTTTTCTAAGCTAACAACAGGCTTGAATTTGCAAGTAGTATAAAACAGGAAAAAGGAACACAATTGAAATTACTTAAAGAAAACCAGATTTTTCAACAATTAGCTCAAGTGCGCACTCGTCACCTCTCGTACAAGGCATTTCAATTATCAAATATACCAAAATCCTAAGGGGAAGGTCCCCCACACAAGGTTAGACAAGCCACTTACCTTGAACCGGCTCAATAATCAACCCGAGACAACGTTCTTGCCACGAGTACTCGACTCCAAATGGCCCAAATCTATTTAATTCAATTGCATAATGTAAATAACACTCCAAGTAACTGATTCTACAATGAAATTTCTAAGCTAATACGCGAAATTAGGTAAAATGGCCAAAACGCCCCTCGGGCCCACGTCTCGGAATCGGGTAAAATTTACATTTCCAGAAGCCTCACGCTCTCACGAGTTCATTCTTATCAAAGTACCAAAATTGGACCTCAAATGGTCCCTCAAATCATCACTCAAAGGTCTCTAATTAATTAAGCCCTAACCCCTAAATTACCACTGATTTTCCTGAAATTTTAATGCTTAAAATGATAAACATCACTCCAATAACGAGTTTAGGGACCAATGACCTTACCCCAATGAACTCCTCTGAAAATCTCTCTTGAAAATGCTCCCCAAGGCTTATTCCCGTTTGAAAATAGGTGAAAATAGCTCAAATTCGCGAAGGCAAGAATTTATATGTTCTGCCCAGCCAATCCGCTTCTGCGGCTCTAGGATTGCACCTGCGGTCCCGCTTCTGTGAGGACATGGTCGCATTTGCGACATTTCATTAAAGCCCAGTTTCCGCACCCGCGATTAAACTTACGTAGATGCGGGCCCGCTTCTATGGTGAAGCTCCCGCTTCTACGGTCCCTGCTGGCTTCTCCCAATCTACACTTCTGCGATGGAAACGTCGGTTCTGCGGCTATGCACCTGCGGGACCCAACCGCAGGTGCGGTTATGACAGGAAACCAGCAGCTAGAGCTGCTCAAATAACTCCTAACTCTTCCGAAAAGCTTCCGAAACCATCCCAAGGCCCCCGGGACCTCAACCAAAAACACAAACAAGTCTAATACCACTGCCCAAACCTTATACCAATCCTTAAAACACCTAAAACAACATCAAAACACCAATTTAACGTCGGATTCAAGCCTAAGAACTTCAAAAACTCAAAATTTACGCTTTCGATCAAAAAGTCTATCCAACCTTGTCTGAATGACCTGAAATTTTTCACACACATCACATTCAACACTACGGAGCTACACCAACTTCCGGAATTCCATTCCGACCCTCGGATCAAAATCTCACTATCAAACTGGAAACTTCAAAAATCCATCTTTCGGCATTTAAAGCCTAAATTAGCTACAGACCTCCAAAACACAATCCGAACACGCTCCTAAGCCCAAAATCACCCAACGGAGCTAACGAAACCATCAGAATTCCATTTCGAGGCCGTCTTCCCACTGTTCCGACTATGGTAAAATTTCCAACACTTATGCTCTCATTTAGGGACTAAGTGTCCCAAAACTCTTTGAAACTCAAAACAGAACATCCCGGCAATGCAAAATAGCAGAAATAAATATGGGGGAAGCAGTTAATAGGGGATCGGGGAGTTAATTCTTAAGACGACCGACCGGGTCATTACATCCTCCTACACTTAGACATTTGTTCGTCCTCAAACGAGCATAAAGACATACCTGAACTAGTGAAAAGATGAGGGTAACGGCTGCACATATCCTGCTCGGTCTCCCAGGTCGCCTCCTCGACCGGCTGACTCCGCCAGTAAACCTTTACTGATGCAATGTTCTTTGACCTCAGCTTTAGAATCTGCCTGTCCAATATTGCCACTGGCTCCTCAACATACGATAGATCCTTGTCCAACTGAACTGAACTGAAATCCAACACGTGAGACGGATCACCGTGATACCTCCGGAGCATCGAAACATGAAATACCGGGTGAACCCCTGCCAAGCTGGGAGGTAAGGCAAGCTCATAAGCAACCTCCCCAACACGCCGCAATATCTCAAAAGGGCAAATAAACCTCGGACTCAACTTCCCTTTCTTCCCAAATCTCATAACGCCCTTCATTGGCGATACCCGAAGCAGAACCCGCGCACCAACCATATATGAAACATCACGAACCTTCCTGTCCGCGTAACTCTTCTATCTAGACTGGGCTGTACGGAGTCTATCCTGGATTACCTTAACCTTCTACAAGGCATCCTGTACCAAGTCGGTGCCCAATAATCTAGCCTCACCCGGCTCGAACTAACCCACTGGAGATCTACACCGCCTACCATACAAAGCCTCACATGGTGCCATCTGAATGCTGGACTGATAGTTGTTATTATAGGCAAACTCTGCCAATGGCAAGAACTGATCCCACGACCCTCCAAGCTCAATCACACACGCACGGAGCATAACCTCAAGAATCTGAATAGTGTGTTTGGATTGTCCGTCCGTCTGAGGGTGAAATGTTGTACTAACTCTACCCGGTTACCCAACTCATGCTGAACAGCCCTCCAAAACCGTGATGTGAACTAAGTACGTCTATCTGAGATGATGGAAACTGGAATACCATGCAGACGAACAATCTCCCGGATATAAATCTCCGCTAAACGCTCAGAAGAATAGGTAGTACACACAGGAAAGAAGTGCGCGGACTTGGTCAGCCGATCCACAATAACCCAAATGGCATCGAACTTCCTCAAAGTCTGTAGGAGCCCAGATACAAAGTCCATGGTGATCCGCTCCCACTTCCACTCCGGAATCTCTATCTACTGAAGCAATCCACCCGGCCTCTGGTGCTCACACTTCACCTGCTAACAATTAAGGCACCGAGCTACAAACCCCACTATATCTTTCTTCATCCGCCTCCACCAGTAGTGCTATCTTAAATCCTGATACATCTTCGCGACACCCGAATGAATGGAATACCGCGAACTATGGGCCTCCTCAAGAATCAACTCCCGAAGCCCATCAACATTGGGTACACTAACTCCACCCTGCATCCTCAATACCCCGTCATCACCAATAGTCACGTCTCGAGCATCGCCATGAAACACCTTGTCCTTGAGGACCAGCAAATGAGGATCATCAAACCGACGCTCCCGAATACAATCAAACAAGGAAGACCGAGAGACCACGCAAGCTAGAACCCGACTGGGCTCCGAAAGGTCCAACCTCACAAACTGGCTAGTTAAGGCCTAAACATCCATCTCCATGGGCCTCTTTGCTGCTGGTAAATAAGCCAAACTCCCCAATCTCTCTGCCCGGCGGCTCAAAGCATCGGCTGTTTATACCCAATTTTTCCCTATTTATTTTAAATATGCACAAATACTTTCAAAACAGCATATATATGCATATATAAGCATGCACAAGACTTTTATTATTTTGTCCATAATTTTAAGGGTTTAAATTGTTTTTTTTTCTTTTATTCATAAAATCCCCGATAAATATTTTCCAAATTATTGTTGTGATGATTTACTCATTTAATTTCTATACTTATGTCAAAATATGGCTAATATTTTTTTTTATATACATTTTTATAATTACATTTAGTATTTTTTAAGCTAAATTGCACATAATTGCAATGTTAGCCAATTTTAAGGAATAATTATATTTTATATGCATAAAATTGGTCCCTATATTTCAATAATGTTATCATGTATTATAAATCATTTTTGGCACCTTAAATTATTTTCCAGGAATTACCTACTATTTAATATAAATAAAAATAGGGAAAATTGGCTATTTAAATCATAGCCAAATTTGGCTTTCAATTGTAGCCCAAATTGGACCCAATCCCCAGCCAATTTCCTATTAAATAACCCGACCCAGACCCTATAAACCTGGAACCCACCTACCTGGTTGAATCCTGACCGTTGATCTCCCAGATCAGCTGTCCACACACGCCCTTTCCTTTTTAATTACTAAACGACCTCCTAACCCTACTCATTCCAAAACCCCGCCTCCCTGAAATCCTCTCTGCTCTCAAACACTCTCAACCTAACCCTAGCTTTCAACCGCCGACCTTCTTCTCCGGCGACCACCTCTCAACCCCAAGCCTCCAATGGGTCTCTCATCGCCTTGCTCGTCATCTCTGAGGCCTTCAAAGGTCCTGGGCCATGCCGATTTGGACCTAGGGTTTCTGTTTCTATTGTTCATGGCTTCTCTGGTGTGATTTTGGGCAAAATCACACCATATATGTTACTATATATGGATTTTTGCAACAGGTTCTCTCGTTTCTATTTGGGTTTCCTTTGAAACCCTAACTCTCATTTGAATCTCTTAGATCTGGGTTATTTTTAACGCTTTAAGTCTGTTTCTTCCAATGATTTGCAATAGTCTCGAACTTCTTCTGAAAGATCCTCAATTTTAAACCATTTTTGCTTTCTTTAAAAACTAGGGTTTCTCGAAGTTTCTTCTGCACTTGTTTTAATCAATTTTCTTTATGATTAAACCTGTTTCCTTGCTTATTTTGAGTGATTTTATGTGCCTACTGCTTTTTAACTCGACTCTGTTAAAAAAGCCCTAATCCTTTAAGACTTTCTTTGCTTTTGTTCTATGTGTTAGCATGACTACTTGATCTTGTTAAGTTTCTGTTGGTTACCATGCTTCGAGTGGATTTTCTACTGAGTCTTTAGCCTACTTAGGTCACTTCTGTATGATTGTGTTTGCTCATCTATTGCTTCTCTCTGTCTATATGGTTGACCTTGCCTGTTTGCTACGCTTGTTCGTTCTTCTCTATTTATATGTTGAAGTGCAGAATCATGACCTTCTCTTGATTGATTCTGAATTCCTTAATTTATGGTTTGATTGCAAGATTTCCTTTCAAAACCCTAAGGTTCTACTCGTCTGTTTAAATTGACTGATTATGTTTCCTTATTTACTGTGGTACTTCACTCTTACTGAATCCTTTCCTTAATTGGTATATTTTATACTTAGACTCAATCATATGCTCTATACTTTTACTATCCTTTATATGGTAAAAATCAGTCTTCCTCAACTGATTTTTTTCTTTGATTATCCCTGTTGGTATTTGTTTAAGCTGTGATTCCTTGATTAAAGGGGAGTACTTTAATTAATTGCATTCTAATTGTGATTACTTCCATAATTGTGCTAAAACTTTACTTGTTACCTTATTTTTTGCCTATTTTCAAAACTATAAATACCCTAAGTCTTTCATTAACAAAGACGAACACTAGGTTTTCAAAAACTACTCCTCTTACTAAAAATCTCTGCTCTCCCTCTCTCTTGTGCTACTTGCTACTATTAGCCGGTTGCAAGCCAAGGCTAATCATCTGTGCTCTTCGGTTCTTTCATTCTGCTTACTTCTACCTTCACTGGTATGTCCTGGTTTTTTATTTAAAGTTCCAACAACAATATGTTTCTCTTATTGTTTCAGTTTCTTTTATTTCTGTCTTGCTTCTACTTGTGGTTTTGTTGTAAAATTTGTAGTTAAGTTACAATATCAACATGCTACTATGGCTCCCCTTCCCTTTAGATCAATGTATTCCCTTATGTGTTTCAAAGCATGCCTTGACAGTTGTCTTTACTTCTTGTGTGCTTACCATCCTATGAGTCCCCCAAATCCTTATCACCCCTTCTATGTGTTTGTATTTCTCCTGACTGGTGTGTGATTATGCCAGAGTCAACTATCTCTGAGCATGTCCAAACAAATCTTAAGATCTTTGCTGGGTTGTGCCGCCAAATGTCTATGTATCCCCAACCCCTTGACCCCTGTATGACTATATTTTCTTAAGGTGTTTTGTTTACTACTCCAACCTCTTTTCCAACAATCTTTGTTGCTTTACTAATTGCTTTCAAAACAGACTTTCCAATACAGTCTTTAATAACCCTTTTCAACTTGTGTCCTGCACTTCCACTTTACTCTTAGTCAATAAGTTTTGCCCCCTCTAGTATGTGTACTGCCTTGGGATCCTCTTGAGAGCCCTCTGAACTCTGGCTACTGAAGCTGGCTTTTCCACACTGCACTGGTTCAATTCTTGGTTGCTAAGTCTAGGTGTAAGCATTTCCCGAGGTTCTTGAGGCCCTTGGGGAACTTTGGTGCACCTAGACTCTGATCTGTCTATAGAATTGAGGTTTATGAGACCATTGTAGGCTTTGGGAAACTCGGGCCTAATTGAAGGCTCCCTATAGAATAGCTTCTTGATTTTCTATTTTACTTATGTAATTCATTCATTGGCCTGTAATAATTTGTAAACAGATATTTGGGGCATTTAGTAAAAAGGGTCGGTAGATGTATACTCTATGGGGTAATATGGGTAGAAATCCTGCTCTTAGGATCTCGCTTTTAAAATCTGCCTTCTTTACTCAATAGAAAACATGCTCATAGGGATTTATGCTTTTAAATCTGATTGCTTTGCCTAATAGAAATCATGTCTATAGAATCACTTCTAATTTCGTTTGTGTAGAAATCATGTTCCTAAGGTTCTGCATTTTGTCATATTAAAAACCATGTTCATAGGCTCCAAACCATCATGTCTCAAATCAGTAGATGCCATGCCTTTAGGACTCAACTCCGATTTAGTTTTAATAAGTCTTTCTGTATGTTGGTGCAAATCGACAAAAATCAGTAATACGCCTAGATATCATGCCTATAGGGATCTATACTCGCAATTCTGTCTAGTAATTTAACTCAGCCTAATAAATCAGTTTCATTACACCTAGTTCATTTCCAAAGCTGGTCTTACTAAGCGTTAACATTTTCTGAAACAAGTTCTTTCAAAATTGCATCGATCCCATTAGATACCATGCTTATAGGTATTAAAGGAGTCTATCTCGAAAACCTGTTGTTTCTGCATTAATATAGACACGGTATACTGCATATAGGCAAGCCTTAGAGCATTTTCAAAACTGCATTCCCCTGAAGCTCTTTCTCCGTTGTTTAATGTTTCTGATTCTAATAACTTTTAAAAGAGTCCTTAGGCAACTGCTAGGGTATAATTTCTGAACCTAAAAGGGTTTGTTGGTTTCTGCATGGTCACCTAGAGATCCTGCTTTAGGACTTTGATTGATCAAGACCTTGACTGTATTTGAATCGTGCTGCTTGTATGTCTACTTGAGGAGGAAATTTTGAGCCTCTTATCTGCTTCCATTATTTATAAAGTCCTACATGTTTTGACTGTCGCCTTAGAATTTTGCCCTTCTAAAACCTTAGGGGTACGTCTAGAACCACTTATAGGTGGAGGTCCTAACTCCCTCCACGACTATTAAGAAGGGACGGGTAGCAGCACGCAATAGGAATCCGTGACCAACACTCGCTTTGCATGACCAATAATGGGATGGGAAGGGTAGACATGGATATGATGACCAGTGCGCTAATGCCATGCGTAGCCCCTTTCCAAGGAGTGATTACTGGGCATTGTTCTGATGGGATCCTATAGGCCAACCAACCTAGGACCTCCCTCTTCCTCAAATCCTCTTTGCTTGAAACTTTATTTTCCCTTTTTTTTACAACCTGTTTAAATTCTTATTTTATACAATGCCCAGCATGCTCTACTTGCAATTACTTGCTTCAATTGTTTATTATGGACTAATTTGAGAATATGAGTTCGGCCGGGACACCAAGAGGGGTGCCTAACACCTTCCCCTCGAGGTTATTTTAAGCCCTTACCCTAATCTCTGGTAATGCAATCCTATCCATGAGTTAATTACTCTAGGTGCCCTAACGCACCTTAATCCGTTAGGTGGCGACTCTTCAAATACACAATTCCCAAAAGGAAATGAGTTATTACACCCCGTGAATGTCGAAACCCGGACTTCTCCCCGCGAGAGGGGGGAAGAAAGGGGACGCGACAGCATGCCGACTCTGCTGGGGATATTTAGGCTCTTACCACAACGAACTTGCTCTTATAAATTAGTCCAAGCATGCTTATCCCGTACCCTCTTCCCTTATTTTAATTTTTACTGTCTGTTTTCTTTTAAGCATTTATTGTTCTTTATTCTGGAGACTGACTAGTCGTTTTATTTCCTTTTTGTAACTGTCTTTTAATTATTTAAATAGTGTATTTATTTTTCTTTACGTCAAAATACTTGACTACATGTTATTAATTTGCTGCATAAATCATGCTCCGCATCATATTCCGCTCGTGCGTCTCAAATCCTATAGCAACGCTTTAATGAGTGGTTGCGATCTTCCTATTTACTACTCTTAAATTCGGAAAGGCTTATTTGCGGTAAAACCAGTCGATCAGCGGTGCAGTCGATGGTTCCGTGCCTTCCCCCTCGAGTTGTCCGCTCGAGGGTACCAGTCTAAAACCCCATAGAAACCTTTCACTGGTCAAAATTGTGCACGCATCATGGTCAAACCTAGCCGGATCAGTTATGTTGTCCGCATAATGATCCTCTAAGATAAGCCTTATCCAACGTCCATCGGGTTTTCCATATTCCCAAGGAACGCAGCCACGTTTTGTACATTAATTTTGAGAACTAAATGCCAATATGTTGATCATAAATGTATAAATAGTCGAGTCCAGTGGGTGTAAGGTCTAACCTTTTATTTTGCAGGAAATGAGGCACGAGGTCCCCAGCTTCGATATGGTTAGCACACCCTCACTCTTGCTAGACTGGTAGAGGAATCTTCCATCAGATGACCAAATCAATGAATGGAAAGGAGGGCCGCCAAATCTAGCGAGAAGCTTGAATACCTGGAATATAGCCTGTTGGAACTGGAAGGAAAAGTGAGGAAGAGAGTCACCGACTGCCAGAACACTGTGGGAAACGAAGAAGGACATTTGGCAAAGGCATTCTTACTAATAGGCCTACGTGAACTGGGGGATTTGATCAACAAGAGCATTCAGCTTGAAGAAAGTCCTTCTGAGACCAAATAAGCTAGATTTATTTTGCTTTTTCCTAAAAATGTAATAAGGCCAAGTGCCAATAGTAACTCATTCTTATCATTATTTTAGTGTCATTTTGGGATTCGTCTATTCTTACATTATGAAATAAAGCATTTCTTGGCATCAAAAGTTCTCCAAATCTACTTGTCGCTAGGCCTACCTCAGGCACAACGAGGCTCCCAAATTAGGACGCGAATTTATATTTCTAAAATATTTTGTTTAAATACTGCAAACATTTCAGAATCCTCACTAACTTGTCACCTTTTGTTTTTATTTTATTATTATTATTCCCATCCCCTTAGGTTGGTTCGATCATATTGGCCTCATCAGCATATTACACCAGATCCAGAGGCCCTCCACCTCTTCCTCCTCCAAGCAACACAAAAAATAGAGGGAAAGCAAAGATGGACGATTTAAGTGGAATGCGAAAGGAAAACATTGAGAATGCAGAGACCTCCGACGGCCGCAGTACTCGGGCCCCAAATGACCTGGTTTTGAGACTTGAACAAAGGATACTAGAACTACAAGGAGAACTTGAGCAGGTCCGCAATTTGGGACACTTGTCACTCACCGTCAATGTCCCTAATATCCACCAACAGAACGCAAAGAACCTAACACCTCTTCACAACACACAAAACCAACAGCCGCAAAATCCTACCATACCAAATCAATACACCACTCCAACACAAAATATCAATCCATTTCCGATGCCAACTCCACCACAACAGCATCAACCAATTCATTACCCACCAGCCACCACTTACCACACTCACTGAAATACACCACCACTCATTCTCGATCCATAAAACTCTACCAATGACCACCACTATACCCAAGTTCCTAGCACCCATAAGAGCAATCCCATATACATGGAAACTGTACCACATTCTACCCATCCACTCTCCTGTGCACCAGAAACCACCGAAAATGGCCTGCTTATTAGGAACATGGCTGAAGAGCATAAAAGGTTAACAAGCCGAGTTCAAGGCGTTGAAGGCGACAGAGGAATAGAGGGTTTAAACTATTAGGACTTGTGCATACAGCCGGATGTCGAACTGTCGGAGGGGTACAAACCTCCCAAGTTTGAAATGTTCGATGATACAGGTGATCCCAGGGTTCATCTCAAAACTTATTGTGACAAACTTGTCGGGGTCGGGAAAGATGAAAAGATCCGAATGAAGCTCTTTATGAGGAGCCTTACTGGGGATGCGCTGTCTTGGTATATCAGCCAAAATCCCAAGAAATGGTCAAATTGGGTAAGCATGGTGTCAGATTTCATGGACCGGTTCAGGTTTAACATAGAGAATGCACCAGATGTCTTCTACATTCAAAACCTCAAGAAGAAACCCACTGAGACCTTTCGTGAATATGCTACATGCTGGAGGTCGGAAGCCGCCAAAGTCAGGCCCGCTTTGGATGAAGAATAGATGAATAAATTCTTCATCAGGGCACAGGACCCGCAATATTATAAGAGGCTGATGGTTATCGAAAATCACAAATTCTCTGACATCATCAAGCTCGGAGAAAGGATTAAAGAAGGGATCAAGAGCAGAATGGTAACAAACTTCGAGGCTTTGCAAGCCACAAATAAAGCACTACAGTCAGGTGGCATATCGAAGAAGAGAGATGTTAGAGCAGTAATGGTAGCCCAAGGCCCAAAATCCCCGCTTGTCTATCAAAAACCTCCACCCACATACCAAGCACCTCCACCTACATACCAAACACCTCCACCCACGTACCAAGCACCACCGCCCACATATCAACCTTCATCCCCCAGATACTCCCAACCAGCCTCTGTCCATCACACATATAACTCCCAACCATCCCACTTCCAATCACCACAAGCTCGTCAAAATTATCCAAGACCACGACAAAACTTTGACCGCAAGCCACCCAGACCGTATACCGCCATTGTCGAGCCCATTGACCAATTATATGAAAGGTTAAAAGCCACCGGTTATGTCACTCCTGTTCCCGTAGTGGCATTAGAAAACCCATCCCAGTGGGTCAATCCGAACAAGACTTGTGCATACCATTCCGGTATGAAAGAGCACACCACAACTGAGTGCCGTACATTGAAGGATAAGATCCAAACGTTAATTGACAATCAGGTCATACAAGCAAAGGAGGCCTCACCTAATGTCCGCAACAATCCTCTCCCCGATCACAGAAGCGATGGTATACATGTGATAGAAACGAATGAAGAATGGGACCCTGAAGGGTCGATCAGGCTTATTTGGGAAGGTGATGACTCTAAGGTCGCAGTCACACTTACTCCTATCATGGTTCAAACTCAGGTACCGATCGAAGTTGAGGTAACTACGTCAAATCTGTTCGAGGTGGAAGTGGCTCCGCCGGTAGCCACTCCCACTCCATTTGAAGTAGAAGTGGTCACACCCTTCACTGTGACAGTATCAACCACACCCCGATTCAACTCAAAAGCAATACCCTGGGATTATGTCGCTTAGGCTCGGCGGAAGGGGAAGGCCAAGGTAGAGGAATCTGACGTGGCACAGGGAATGACTAGGACCGGAAGAGTATATGCATCGGAAAACCTAGGAGGTTCAAGTAAGGAAGCCACTGCTAGGCAACCTATTATTGAGACTGGGCCAGATGGCCTGTGGAGAAAAGTACAAGCGAAGGAGTACTCTGTTGTTGACCACCTGAACAAAGTCCCTACTCAGATATCTATCTTGTCACTATTGCAGAACTCTGAGTCACACAAGAACGCCTTGATGAAGGTACTGAGCGAGGCTTATGTACCCAATAATATCACTGGTGGAGAAATGGCCAACATGGTCAGTGTTGATACCCAATTTTTTCCTATGTATTTTTACATACAAAATACTTTCAAAATAGCATGTACATGCATGTATAAGCATGCCCAAGAGTTTTGGTATTTTTCCCTAATTTTTAAAGGTTTCAAATCAATTTATTGTCTATTTCTAGCAGTACAAAATACAATAATTATTCCCAAAATTATCATTTTGGTGAATAATTTATTTGTATTCTCATATTTACACCAAAATATAATTAAGGTGATTTTTGTATATTTTTATAAATTTATTTGGTATTTCGAAAGCTAAATTGCATATAATTGCAATTATAGCTTATTTTACGATTAACAGAATTTTTACAACTATAAAATTATTTCCAGTATTTTGGATTAATATTTATGTATTATTAATTTATTCAGAGCTTTTAATTTATTTTTAAAAACATTATTACTATTTTAATATAAAGAAAAGGGGGAAATTGGCTATTTAACATCTATCCCATTTCTATTTCAATTATAGCCTCATTTCCTTTCAATTCTAACCTCAATTTAACCCCCAATTCTGCCCCAAATCAAAATAACCCAATTCCAATTTTAACCCGACCCCTGACCCAATTTTAAACCCACCCGGCTTCCCTTTAAATCTAGGTCGTTGATCATTTTGATCAACGGCCGATATTCTTTCTTTCCTTTTTAATTCCCTAACCCACCTAACCCTAATCCATTCTATCAGATACGCCGCCTTTGAACTCTTCATCTCTCAAACTCTCTCTAGCCCACTCCAAAACCCTAATCATCTCCCACATGTTTCTACCATGTTTCCATGGGAATCCATGGTATTCTAGACCATGGATGGCCTGTACTCACTCTCTCTCAGCATTAAACTAAGCTACTCGAAGTTTGGGGGCCCAACTTCAATGGCTCTCTTTAGATCTATCTCAAATCTATAGATCTATGGCCTTTCCGGCATGTTCAAGCAATATGAGTCCTTTCGACTCAGGATCCGACTTTCCTCAAGACCTTTCTCATTCTAGGGTTTCTTCTGCAACTCTAAGCCGCCTGAGGTTCTGTACTTGCTTATTTCTTTTGGATCTGTGACTTGCCTGAGCGTTATTTGACGTTTTAAAGGTTTTCCCCAAATTTCATTTTCAAAATCAATTTTTAGGGTTTCTGAAAAAGGATTTCCTCAAATACCTTTCTGATTCTCCTGTTCTTTCTTTATGTGTGTCTTGTGCTCGATTGTTTTCTCTTACCACACATGAGTTTGCTCTCTTGTCTCTTCTTTATTTTGCAAGACTTTTCTATTTTTTGCTCGCATGATTAATTTGTGTTGGTTAATCCTCATGCTTTGCTATATGTGTGTTTATGTTTGAGCTCTTTGATTTTTGTTCACCTTACGGAGTTTTGTTTATGTTCCTGCTAAGCATGTTTTACCTACTTTGTTTAAATTCGTATCATCTCTTTCTTCCGAAGCTTGTTTAAATTCCAAGTTTTCTCAAGCATGACTTTAAATCAGTGTTCTTGCTATTGTGTATGTTTGTCTTTCAGAAAGGGCTTCTGAGCCTCTCCCAATGTCCTTGTTTTCTCACCTCTGACTCTATTCAAAACCCTAGGTTTTGGGGGGTTTCTTTAGATGAGTGGCACTAGGGTTCCACTTTAGGACCCTAGGCTTTCAGACTCACTATGAGCCTGTAACTGAACTTGAATCTCTTTTGCTTGGGACTCTGAGACTTTCAGTGTTAAACTCTTTTTCTAAATTACTTACCGACTCTTTTGTTTCTGTGTGCTCATATATATGAGAAATTTCCCTTTCAAAAAGGATTTTTTACCAACTAAGTGATTGATTCTGAAACCCCCTTTATAAGGCTTATAAACTGTCACTGATTTTCCCTCGGTTGAACCTCCTTTACCTTTCTTGACTTGGTTCATTCAATTGAACTTACAGTTTCTGATTTCATGGCTGTTAAATTGATTCCTTTACCATATTTGGCACAAATCGTGTACCATTGATTGTTTTCCTTAAATAATTTCCATGTACTTACCCCTTTTGTGCTACTTTTAAAGGTTTAATTAGAAATTTCTTTCCTTAACTAATTTCTACCCATTGGAATCAGAATCCCTTAACCAAAGGGAGACTTTCAATGATTTCTTTACCTTTCTTACTGGTTCTCTTTGCACTATAAAAGGGATGGCACTTCTGCAGTTTAAACACACCTAACTTTACATCTCTACTCCCAATCGAATACTTTCACCACTATACTTCAAGTTCAATACCTCGAACTTCTTACTTTCAACTCACACATTTACCTTACTAATTTGAATTAAACATTCTCTGTTGCTTGAGACCTTTTGGAACTGCTGTGCTTGCAACTTGGCTTTTCGAAGAATACTGTTTTCTTATTTGTTTTCCTTTGAAACTGGTATGTCTTTTATTTAATTGTTTGCCTCACCCCTATGTGTTTACTTCACAGTTCCAGCATCCTTGTTTACTTTACTGCTTATGTTCAGGGATTTGTGCTAATTATGCTCCGTCCTTGCCTTTTCTATTGTGAATCCCTACCCCTATTCCCTTCTATGTGTTTGAGTTAAGGTTTTTGGCCTGGCAGTACCCTAATTACTTCCCAGGCCATAACCTGATCCACAATGGATCCTAACTCCTAAATTGGCTAACAGGCTGGTCAGGGGTGTGCCAGCATTCCCAATGGCTAGGCATGACCACCAGCCTGCCATGGCTCTCCCTGATTCCCCCTCTATGCACTTACACGTATTCTTAGACCCTTAAGTTCTGCCCCTCTCTCATGAGGCTTGCTTTGGGGACCTTGAGTTCCCTCTGAACATGGACATCTGAGGGCTGGCATTTCCACACTGCACTATGATCTTAATTCTGCAATATGTTTGGGGTGTAAGCACTGCCCGGAGCCCTTTGAGACTCTTGGGAACTTTGACACACCCCAAATGTGAGAAAGGCTTTTGGAAATCTGATCTTGGAAGTTGGTTTATCTCATATTGGTGGACTTGAAGTCTGAATTAGGCTGTTTGGATGTAGCTGGAGCTTCTGATGTAATTTTACTTTTCTTTTCTGATTCATTTGGGTCTGTAATAATTTGTAATAATAATTGGGGATGGCTAGTAGAAAGGGATGGGGATGAATGCATGCCAAGGGTAGAAAACTTGCCTATAGGTTATTTACAATTTCCGCATTCTGCATTTTTAAAACTCATGCCTACAAGTTTTTCTGCATCATAGAAATTATGCCTATAAGTTCTGCATATAGAAATCATGATCTTAGGGTTCTGCACATCTGCATTGTAGAAATTATGTATATAAGTCCTGCACTTCTGCATCTTAGAAATTATGTCTATAAGTTCTGCATATAGAAATCATGATCTTAGGTCTCGCACTTCTGCATATACATGCCATTAGGCAAACAATCATAGGTTTAATAAATAACCAACTTCACTCTAGATACTATACCTATAGGACTCTTGCATTTATGTATNTTCAATACCTCGAACTTCTTACTTTCAACTCACACATTTACCTTACTAATTTGAATTCAATACTCTGCATTGCTTGAGACCTTTTGGAACGCTGTGCTTGCAACTTGGCTTTTCAAAGACTACTGTTTTCTTGCTTGTTTTCCTTTGGAACTGGTATGTTTTTCATTTAATTTTCTGCCTCACCCCTATGTGTTTACTTCACAGTTTCAGCATCCTTGTTTACTTTACTACTTATGTTCAGTGATTTGTGCTAATTATGTTCCTTCTTTGCTCTTTCTATTGTGAACCCCTACCCTTATTCCCTTCTATGTGTTTGAGTTTAGGTTCTTGGCCTGGCAGTATCCTAATTACTGCCCAGGCCATAACCTGATCCACAATGGATCCCAACTCTTAAGTTTGGCTAACAGGATGTTCTGGGGTGTGCCAGCATTCCCATTTGTTGGGCATGACCACTAGCCTGTCAAGGCTTTCCCTAATTCCCCTATGCACTTACACTTATTCTTAGACCCTCAAGTTCTGCCCCTCTCTTATGAGCCTTGCTTTGGGACCTTGAGTTCCCTCTGAACTTGGACATTTGAGGGCTGGCATTTCCACACTGCACTATGATCTTAATTCTGCAATGTGTTTGGGGTGTAAGCACTGCTCGGAGCCCTTTGAGACTCTTGGGAACTTTGATACATTCCAAATATGAGAAAGGCTTTTGGAAATCTGATCCTGGAAGTTGGTTTATCTCATATTGTTGGACTTTGAAGTCTGAATTAGGCTGTTTGGATGTAGCTAGAGCTTCTGATGTAATTTTACTTTTCTTTTTTCTGATTCATTTGGGTCTGTAATAACAGTTAGGGATGGCTAGTGGAAAGGGATGGGGATGAATGCATGCCAAGCGTAGAAAACCTACCTATAGGTTATTTACAATTTCCGCATTCTACATTTTAAACTCATGCCTATAAATTCTGCATCTTAGAAATTATGTCTATAAGTTCTGCATATAGAAATCATGACTTTAGGTTTCTGCACATCTGCATTGTAGAAATTATGCCTATAAATTTTGCATTTTTGCATCTTAGAAATTATGTCTATAAGTCCTGCATATAGAAATCATGACTTTAGGTTTCTGCACATTTGCATTGTAGAAATTATGTCTATAAGTCCTGCACTTCTGTATCTTAGAAATTATGTCTATAAGTTCTGCATATAGAAATCATGATCTTAGGTTTCTGCACTTCTGCATATACATGCCATTAGGCAAACAATCATAGGTTTAATAAATAACCAACTTCACTCTAGATACTATGCCTATAGGACTCTTGCATTTATGTATTTGTTTAAAGCCAATTACGCTTAGAAATCATGCCTGTAGGAATAATCAACTGAACCAGCTTCGTCTATTTCATCTACGAGTCTAAAATCAGTCATAAGATCGTCAAAATCTGCAGATCTTTCGTTTATATAACCAGCAACCTTTTCCCTAAAATCAGTACGCTCTATTAGATGTCATGCCTATAGGTCTCACTTAGGCAAACTATTAGGTAATTAATTGCGTCAATTCTGATAAACTACATCCAGACAAGGCCTAATTCGGACTCCTTATCTGAAAATATGTAATAAATCAGCCACCCCCTTTACGTAATTTTTAAAGACCTAACCAGTACTTGAAGTCATGCTATATTTGCTCTTTTAAGTGAGGAGGCCTGTGTGAGCCTTAATTGCTATTTGTTTCCCCCTAACTGTTTATGTGTTTTTGCTTGTCGCCTAGACTTTTATCCTTTTGAAACTCCGAAAAGCCCGAAATCCCCTCCCTCTAGGACTAGTAGTCTCAATGCCTCCGAGACTGATAGGATTGGGACGGGTAATAGCATGCATTATATAACGATACTATCCCGCGCTTTAATACCTTAACGGGGTGGGAAGGGTAGATATGGATATGATGACCGATGCCATAATACCTCATGTAGCCCCTCTTTGAGGAGTGATTACTGGGTTTGCATTGACGTGATCCATATTAATCATAAACCTAGGACCCCCTCCCTTTTACTTGCTTTCGTCTATCTCTTTTAAATTGTCTAAATCTTTTCATACAGTTTCTGCCCTCTTTACCTTTCCCCAAGTTTTAATTTATTTGCAATGTTGTATGCGAATCCCTCCTACTTGAGCCCTTAATTGCTTACTTGTTTATGTGAAGTCACAATTGTAGCTTGGTCGGGAACCACACTAGTGGATCTTGGGGGGTGCCTAACACCTTTCCCCCCGAGATAATTTCAAGCCCTTACCCATTCTCTGGTTCTTCTTCATTTATTTCCTTTTTAGTGTCCTAATGCACTCAATCATTAGGTGGCGACTCTTCTAAATCTCAAACCCAATTCCCAAAAGGAAAAGAGTTGTCCGCCCAAATGTCGTAAACCCGATTTTGCCATTAGAAAAAGGGGGCTTCGACAGCATGGCGACTTTGCTGGGGATTTCTTTAAGGATTTTACCATTTCATGCTATTTGTGACTTCATGCTTCTTTACATGTCTTTACTTGTTTTCAAGTATTTATTCCTTCTTCTAGTGCGAAACTAACTTGGTTCTTTGTTTCATTTCTTTAATGCTTTCTTTTATCGCTTTCCTTCAATACTGTTGCAATTACGAGTAATTATTGTAATCATTACTTTATGAACGTGAAAGTACATGATAATTTGTTAATTATTGTATTGCATTTTTCGACATCATATTCCACTCGTGCCAAACAAATGACCTTAGCAACGCCTACAATGACTGGTTGCGCTCTTCCGATATTATCAACCCCTAAATCCGGTAAAAGCATATTTGTGGTAAAAAAGTCGATCAACGGTGTAGTCGACGGTTCCGCGCCTTTCCCTCTTGAGTTGTCCGCTCAAGGGTACCAGTCTAAAACCCCATGGAAACCCTACTCTATTTAATTGTGCATGCATCATGGTCAAACCTAGCCGAGTCAGTTATGTTGTCCGCATAATGACTCTTTAAGATAGCCTTGTCCAAAGTCCACTGGGTTTCCTTGAGACCCAAACGTATCTTACCACGTTCTGTGCATTCATTTGGAGAACTAAATGCTTCTTATGCTAATTATTGATGTTAAACAGTCGAGTCTGGTGGGGGAAAGGGGCCTAACCTATTGTTTTGCAGAAATGAGGCACGAAGTCCCCAGATTCGGCATGGTCCCCAACATTCACCCCAAATTGCTAAGCTGGTGGAAGGATCTCCATTCCAGCGATCAAACTCTTGTGCGGAAGTATCTAGGAAACCTGCCTTCTCTCCTAGACATTCAACCCAACAACAAAATCATAGAAGCTGCAACTTTGTTTTGGGACTGTGGTAGATCGGTATTCCGCTTCGGAGACATTGAGATGACACCTTTGCTTGAGGAGATAGGAGGACTGGCTGGGATGCCATGGGAAACTCCGAGTTTGCTAATGCCGGAAAATCGTAAGGGTAGGGGTTTTCTTAAGATGATGGGTCTATAGAAGAATCCCGACTTGACATGTTTGGAGAAGTCTTACATTCCCTTTGACCATTTGTATGAAAGGTATGGCCATAGCAAATAATACTGTACCTATCCGGATGAGTTCGCCATCACCTCATTGGGGCACATCCACCGAAGGGTATTTGTGTTTATGTTCTGTTTCTTGGGGATGATAGTTTTTCCAACAAAGAAAGCAAGAATCCATACCAGACTGGCCATGGTCACCAAGACCTTGATAGAAGGAATTAACGGGCAGTCATTCAGGCTTGTGCCAATGATAGTTGCAGAAATATACCGAGCCCTAGAAAGATGTCAACAAGGGGCCAAACATTTCTAGGGATGTAATTTGCTACTCCAACTATGGCTCATAGAGCACCTCCAAAGGGGTGAGTACCGGCAGGAAATCCATCATAGAGACTGGGATGATCGTATCGCTTTTCATCACCAAAGCGGATGAATTATATGCCCAACATATTCGCCAACCAGAGAATGCTAGAGAATGGGTCGAGCTCTTCGACAATCTTACTGAAGACCGGGTGCAATGGATGTTTGAGTGGTTCCCTACTTAAGAATTCATCATACGGTCTAGGGATACTCCATTTCTGATACTGATCGGTTTAAGAGGGACCTACCCATATGTCTCTATCCGGGTTATGAGACAGGCAGGCAGGAAGTAGGTTATACCAAGGGTCGACAAGATGAGTCATTTTCGGGCTGACTTCCAGGCTGACAATAGTCCGTACAAGTGTCAAGCTCAGCATGTGTGGCACTGCAAAATCATCCTGGGAAAGGATTCCATAGAACCAGACTGGTACCACGCTGGTTATACTCCATTCTATCCAAGCTGGTTGGAGGACAATCATAGTAGGTTAGGACAACCCGGGCTTGTTCGAGGTCACAGGGTCATTGACGAAAAGGCTGAAGTACAGGTTAAGTACAATCAATTACGCAAGAGGATGCGGGAATGTGAAAATGAGCACTGCGAAATACAAGAAGCCAATCAAAAACTAATTGGAGAATGGAAAGATATGGCTGTCAGCGCCAACAAACGACTAATCTATTTGGAGCGGGGCATAGTGGAGCTGGAAAAGAAGTTCTTGAAGAGAATTGAAGATTGCCGGGTTGCTGAAGGAAATGAAGGCGGACATCTGTCAAGGGCCTACTTGTTGCTAGGATTGCGTGAGCTGGGAGAACTGTACGAGGGAGCCAACAATGCCGAGTCTGGGGAAGGTCCTTCTGGGACCAATTAGATAGGAGTTTATTTTTTCTTTACAAATGTAATAGGGCCTATGACCGCTAGTGACACTTTTATTTCCTGTTATTTAGCGTCGCTTTTGGGATTCGTCCTATTTTTTATCAATAAAATGAGGCATTTAGCATTCTAAGTTCTCCAAATTTACTTGTCGCTAGGCCTACCTCGGGCACTACGAGGCTCCCAATTTAGGACACGATTTATATTCTTACACTATGTGTTTAAATATTGCAACATTTTCTTCTCACAATCATTACTAACTTGTTACCTTTTGTTTTTACTTTTGCTTATTCCCCTCCCCAAAGGTTAGTTCGTGCACTCTGGCATCGTCATCATATTCCACAAGATCCAAGGGTCCTCCGCCTTTTCCTTGTCCGAGTCCTACCAGAAACAAGAACAAAGGAACAATGGAAGATTTGGGAAACATCAGAAAGGAGAGCTCAGTCGAAAGGGTAGAGACTTCTCAGGGTATTCAGGTTTCCAAGGAAAGTGCCTCCTAGCTTGAACAGTAGTTATTAAAATTTCAGGAAGAATTGGACCAAGTTCGGAACTTGGCAAGCTTGTCATTTTCCCTCACTACCCCGGATATCAGCTTCCCCAACACTCAAAATCCCATACCTCCGCAAAACATCCTGAAACCACAAAACCAACCCACTCCGCATCACCACTGCAACACTTGCCACACTTCAAGCAACACCCCACTGCTCATCCCCGAACCACTGAACCCCACAAATGATCATCACCACAACACCCCCATCTATGTGGAAACCATACCACACCCCATTCAGCCCGCCTCAAGCACACCTGAGCCTGATGACAAAGACTCTCTTATCAAGAATCTGGCCGCAGAACTCAAGAAGCTGACTAGCCGAGTTCAGGGTGTTGAAGGAAGCAGGGGGATCGAGGGACTGAATTACGAAGATCTTTGCATTCAACTAGATGTCGAACTGCCCGAGGGGTACAAACCTCCCAAGTTCGAAATGTTTGATGGCACCGGGTATCCCAGAGTTCATTTGAGGACATACTGCGACAAGCTGGTCGGAGTAGGAAAGGATGAAAAGGTTCGTATGAAGCTCTTTATGAGAAGTCTGAAAGGGGATGCGCTGTCTTGGTACATTAGGCAAGACCCGAAGAAGTGGTCAAACTTGGTAAGTATGGCGTCCGATTTCATGGACAGGTTCAGATTCAACACGGAGAATGCGCCAGATGTGTTCTACATCCAGAACTTAAAAAAGAAGCCCACGGAGACATTCCGCGAGTATGCTACTCGTTGGAGATCAGAAGCTGCTAAGGTCAGGCCAGCTTTACAAGAAGAACAAATGAACAGATTTTTCGTCCGGGCTTAAGACCCACAGTACTACGAAAGGTTGATGCTGATTGTAGGCCAGAAATTCTCCGACATCATCAAGCTAGGGGAGAGGATCGAGGAAGGTATTAAAAGTGGTATGGTCACTAACTTTGAAGCTTTGCAAGCCACCAATAAGGCTCGGTAGTCCGGTGGTACATCCAAGAAGAGGGACATATGTGCCGGTAATGGTTGCACAGAGAACCAAATCACCTGTCAAATACCAAACTTACCCAATACCTCCACTTACATATCTGCCCACTCCAAATTTCCAAGCACCCACACCATCCTACCAAGCTCCACCACCTACCTATCAATCACCTCTACCTCCCACGTACCAACCCACTTCACCCAAATATTCCCAACCCGCACAAGTCTACCAAGCCTACAACACTCAACCATCCCACTATCAATCACCTCCTACTCGCCAAAACGTTCCTAGACCCCGACCAAATTTTGACCGCAGACCTCCCAAACAATACACCGCCATTGCCGAGCCAATCGACCAGCTGTAAGAAAGACTCAAAGCCGCTGGTTATGTCACCCTTGTCCTTGCCATAGCTCCTGAAAACCTTTCCCAGTGGATTAACCCAAAAAAAAACCTGTGCATACCATTCTGGCATGAAGGGACATACTATTGATGAGTGTCGCTCCCTAAAGGACAAGATCCAGGCTTTAATTGATAACAAGATTACAGTGGCAAAGGAGCCTGCTCCGAACATCTGCAGCAACCCTCTACCAGACCACAAGGGTGGAAGTGTTCATATGATTGAAATAGAGGATGATTAGGATCCCAAAGGATCAATCGGTTTGATCACGGAAGGTGACGATCCAAAGAAACCAACAGTCACTCTTAACCCAATTGTAGTCCAAATTCAGCCTTCTGAAGATACTGAGGTGAACATGTCCATACAGCTTGAGTTTGAAGCACCAGCCTCCGCAAAGACGCCAACACCAATCGAGGTCGAGTTTGGGTCCCCAAAGGCGCCTGAGCCCTTTGAAGTTGCTGTATTACCTTCCAAGGCAAGGGTGCCTATTTTAGTAGCAATGACAGCCGTAACACCGTTCCACACAAAAGCTGTCTCGTGGGACAACACAGCCAAGGCAAGAAGGAATGGAAAAGCCAAGTTCAGAGAAACAGTTGGAGTGCAGGGTATGACAAGAATCGGCAAGGTTTATACCCCAGAACACTTAGCTGAGTCGAGTAAGCAGACCACTGGCCGACAAGCCATCGTTGAAACGGGACCCGGTGATCTCTGGAGAAAGATACAAGCCAAGGAATACTCGATCATTGACTAGCTGAGCAAAACACCGGCCCAAATTTCTATCTTGGCTTTATTACAATGTTCTGATGCACACAAGAACGCCTTGTTGAAGGTATTTAGTGTGGCGTATGTACCAAGCAACATCACTGGAGGAGAAATGGCGAACATGGTGGGCCAAGTGTTGGAGAGTCATAAAATCACCTTTCACGAGGATGAGCTGCCACTGGAAGGATTGAGTCATAACAAGGCATTGCAGATCACTGTGCAGTGCGAAGATTATTTTATCACCCGAATCCTGGTCGATGGGGGGTCCAGTCTCAACATTTGTCCTCTGGTAACACTCAAAACATTGGGAAAAGGGCTGCATGAATCAAGGATGGGGCCATCAACGTCAAAGCTTTCGACGGATCTTAGAGGTCCACTATTGGGGAAATTAGCCTACGTTTACAAATGGGGCCCACTTGGTTTGATGTTGATTTTTAGGTGATAGACGTGCCGGCTTCTTACAATCTGCTGTTGGGACGACCATGGATTCATGTCGCCGGGGCCGTGGCATCAACACTACATCAGGCAGTGAAATTTGAATGGAATCACCAGGAGGTGATCATTCATGGTGACGGTAGCAACCCCATATATAGCCAACAGACCATTCCGGCAATTGGAGGAAGAAGAAGATTAGGTGGGGAAACTTACCACCACATCGAGCGGGTCAATGCAGTCGACAAAGACAAATAGTGGAACAACAAAATTGAAAGCATACTGAATTGGAACGGATATGAACCTAGAAAAGGACTTGGGGAAAACCTCCAAGGAATCGCTAAGCCTATCAAGCTCAGGAAACATGGTACCACCTTCGGGTTGGGGTATGAGTATACCTGGGAAGAATTTAAGGACAGGTCGCCACCATGGCGCGGCCCTTACTATCCATTGGAGCAGGCGATACTCCATCTAGAGCAGACTTTTCAACCAGCCGAGGTTATCTATGGGTCAGAAGAAGAGGAAGCATTAGCAGCTATGAGGAATTTGTTCCTGGAAGAGGATGATATGGATTGTTGTGTCATTTTTGAGGAGGAGGGGGAGGAAGGCCCTTCCATACAGGCTATGAGCAGAGGAGCACACCTCAGCAACTGGACCGTCAGAACCACCAGAGTCCGACGTGCCTCGGGGTAGCAAGGTTGAACAAAGCATTACGCGCTATTTTGCTTTATTAAAGTTTATTTTCCTTTCGAATTTTTCTTTTTCGCAAGAAAGAGCTCCAATGTTCAAAACACTTATGGAACTTATTAAAGTATTTCAATTTTCTTACAAATCCCTCGCTTATTATTTTCTCTCATTACTTTACTCAAACAGCATTAATATTACTTATCTTGATGAACCGATGACTGTGACTTGCAACGAGACAACGCAACAAACGGACACAGAGTTAGAGGAGGATGATATACCAGAAGAAATCGTTAAAGAAGTTGAGAATTTTGAGAATAGGCCTGAGTCCAACCCGGACGAGACGGAGATCGTCAATCTGGGAGATGCAGAGAACAACAAAGAAACACGAGTCAGCTTTCACTTGTCACCGTCTGAGAAGGAAGAGTACACAAAATTTCTAAAGGAATTTGAGGACATATTCGTATGGTCATATGACGACATGACTGGTCTAAGCACGTCCATTGTGGCTCACAAATTACCGACTGATCCGACCTGTCCGCCAGTGAAACAGAAGCTCAGAAAGTTCAAGCCAGACATGAGTTTGAAAATCAAGGAAGAAGTCACTAAGCAGGTCAAAGCTAAGGTCCTCCGGGTAGTAGAGTATCCGACATGGTTAACCAATATTGTGCCAGTACCGTAGAAGGATGGGAAGGTCAGCATTTGCGTCGACTACCGGGATCTCAACCGGGCCAGTTCAAAATGACTTTCCCTTGCCGAACATACACATCTTGATTGACAACTGCGCCAAGCATGAGCTGCAGTCATTTGTTGATTGTTTTGCTGGGTACCATCAGATATGGATGGATGAAGAGGATGTTGAGAAAACAGCTTTCATTATGCCGTGGCGGATGTATTGTTACAAAATGATGTCGTTTGGGTTAAAGAATGCAGGGGCCACCTACATGAGGTCCATGACCACAATTTTTCATGATTGATACACAAGGAGATCGAAGTGTATGTAGACGACGTCATCATCAAATCCAAGAAAGTCGCTGATCACATGGGAGATTTGAGGAAATTCTTCAATAGACTGAGAAGGTATAACTTGAAGCTGAATCCCGCAAAATGTGCATTTGGGGTTCCTGCCGGAAAACTACTTGGGTTCATTGTGAGCCGCCGAGGGATAGAATTGGATCCATCAAAGGTCAAAGCTATTCATGAATTGCCGTCGCCGACGAGCAAGAAGGAGGTTATAAGTTTCTTGGGGAGACTTAACTACATCAGCAGGTTCATAGCACAGTCTACAGTTATCTGTGAGCCAATCTTTAAGATGCTAAAGAAGGATGCTGCTACCAAATGGACTGACGACTGCCAGAAAGCCTTCGACAGAATCAAAGAGTACCTGTCAACACCGCCGGTTGTGGTTCTGCCTGAACCAGGTAGACCCCTGCTACTCTACCTTGCAGTATTGGATGGAGCGTTTGGTTGTGTTCTATGGCAACATGATGAAACAAGGAGAAAAGAGCAGGCCATCTATTATCTCAGCAAGAAGTTCACCACGTACGAGGCCCGGTATTCCTTACTAGAGCGCACCTGTTGTGCTCTGACTTGGGTAGCTCAGAAGTTGAGGCATTATTTCTGTGCTTACACCACCTATCTCATATCAAGAATGGACCCATTGAAGCATATCTTTCGGAAGCCCATGCCCATCGGCAAGCTAGCCAAGTGGCAGATCCTGCTGAGTGAATTTGACATTGTCTACGTGACTCAGAAAGCAATAAAAGGACAGGCCCTAGCAGATCACCTCGCTGAAAACCCCGTGGATGAAGAATACGAGCCTCTGAAGACGTATTTTCCTAATGAGGACGTATCCTTCATAGAGAGGACATGGCAGAATCCTATGACGGTTGGAGGATGTTTTTCGACGGAGCAGCAAATTTCAAGGGAGTTGGCATAGGAGCAGTCCTGGTATCAGAAACCGGCCTACATTATCCGGTATCCTCCAAGCTCAGGTTCCCGTGCACCAACAACATGGCCGAGTACGAAGCTTGTATCCTGTGGCTCATGATGGCCATCGACATGAACGTCCAAGAGTTGCTAGTGATCGGAGATTCGGATTTGCTTATACATCAGGTTCGAGAAGAATGGGCGACCAAGAACTCCAAGATACTCCCGTATTTGCATCATGTACAGGAGTTGAGAAAGAGGTTCACAAAGACAGAGTTCCGGCATGTTCCCAGAGTCCAGAATGAGTCTGCCGACGCATTGGCCACTCTATCATCCATGATTCAGCATCCAGATAAGAACTTCATAGACCCTATTCCAGTAAAGATTCATGATCAGCCAGCTTACTGTGCTCATGTCGAGGAAGAAACAGACGGAAAGCCTTGGTTTCACGAGATCAAGGAATATTTGGCCGAAGGAAAATATCTAGAGCTTGCAAATGCTATTCAGAAGCGCACTCTACGAAGATTATCCAACAATTTCATCCACAACGGAGGAATCCTGTATAGGAGAACTCCTGATATGGGATTGCTAAGGTGTGTTGATGCAAAGGAAGCATCCAAACTGCTAGAGGAAATTCATGCTGGGACCTGTGGCCCACATAAGAACGGTTTTGTCTTAGCCAAGAAGATACTCCGGGCAGGTTATTTCTGGATGACTATGGAAACGGACTGCATCCAGTATGTTCGAAAGTGCCACCGCTGATCCACGCAAACATGATAAAAATGCCTCTAAATGAGCCTAATGCAACGAGCTCGCCATGGCCGTTCGCCGCATGGGGAATGGATGTTATCCAACCAATTGAACCTTCCGCATCAAATGGGCACATGTTTATCCTAGTAGCAATTTATTATTTCACTAAATGGGTTGAAGCAGCATCTTACAAAGCAGTGACCAAGAAAGTTGTGGCAGACTTTGTCCGTGACCGTATCATTTGTCTATTCGGGATCCCAGAATCAGTCATTACTGACAATGGTTCCAACCTAAACAGTGATTTGATGAAAGCCATTTGCGAAACATTCAAGATCAAACACAAGAATTCCACAGCCTACAGACCTTAAATGAATGGAGCTGTAGAAGCCGCCAATAAGAACATCAAGAAGATATTGAGGAAGATGGTAGAAAAGCATAAGCGGTGGCATGAGAAGCTTTCATTTGCTTTGTTATTCGACTGGAGCAACTCCCTATATGCTGGTTTATGATACGGAAGCGGTCATCCCCGCCGAGGTAGAAATTCCATCCCTAAGAATCATATAGGAAGCAGAAATTGACGATGCAGAATGGGTAAGAAGTCGTTACGAACAGTTAGCTCTCATAGATGGAAAGACAATGAACGCGGTTTGCCATGGTCCACTTTACTAGAACAGAATGACCAGAGCCTTCAACAAAAGAGTCAGACCAAGACGGTTTATAGCAGGGCAGCTGGTGTTCAAGAAGATTTTTCAACATCAAGAAGAAGCCAAAGGGAAGTTCTCCCCTAACTGGCAAGGTCCATACATGGTTCATCGGATCCTGACAGGGGGAGCCCTCATACTTGCAGAAATGGACGAAGAAGTTTGGCCAAAACCAATAAATTCAGATGCAGTCAAGCGGTACTATATGTAGTCATTTATGATTTCCTTTATGATGTGATTTGAACTACGTCTGACCTGATTCCCGTTTAAGAGGGGATACGTAGGCAGCCTTATGGAATCGGTCACAATTCAACAAAATTTTCATTTCCCCCGCAATTGGAAACTGGGGCAGAATTTTGAGGAGGACCCTCAAAATTCTGAAGTAACTTCAGCCGATCATCGCAAGTAACCGTCAGAAGTAGCAGCCCAGTAAACTGGGGCAGAATTTTGAGGAGGACCCTCAAAATTCCGTAGCAGGAGAGGTTGCAATGTCCTGAACCACGTCACAGTCGTCGGTTCATCTAAAAACTATTTCTTAAATATATACGTATGTCGTATCTTTAACAAACTCATGCGTGTTTATTATCGGAATTGCTTTGTTTAGCAACACTACCCCAGGGATACCCACAGTATCACCATAAAACAGAGCCGAGTCAATCAAGCGAAGTCCATGGGGATACGAACTAACCTCCCCCCTCTACAAAACTCATGATTTTTCTTTGGATGCAGGCACCCAAGTCGCAGGTCATCGAATACATTTATAAACTCGTATTTTTCGGGAATACGACTCTCAGAACCATCACCTATTTACATTCACAACACCCCCAGCAGCCACAATATCAATGTCAAATATCAACTATCAGCTATCATCTAAGAATTTTTTTATTATTACTATTCATCTTTCATCTTTTGCATAAGGCTACCATTCTGCCTTCCGAGGTTAAGCTCTGCCTCCATCTGCATTTTGCCATTGCATAAGGACACCATTCTGCCTTCCGAGGTTAAGCTTTACCTCCATCTGCATTCTTTCATTGCATAAGGCTACCATTCTTCCTTCCGAGGTTAAGCTCTACCTCCATCTACATTCTTGCATTGCATAAGGCTACCATTCTGCCTTCCGAGACTAAGCTCTGTCTCCATCTACACTCTTGCATTGTATAAGGCTACCATTCTGCCTTCTGAGACTAAGCTCTGTCTCCATCTTTGCATGGCTGAAATATCGCCGCTTTATTTAAATCCTGCATCGGCTGAAAGATCGCCATCTTATTTACATTTTATATGGCTGAAATATCGCCGCTTCATTTAAATCTTGCATCGGCTGAAAGATTACCATTTTATTTACACTTTGCATGGCTGAAATATCGCCACTTCATTTAAATCTTGCATCGGCTGAAAGATCGCCATTTTACTTACATCTTTGCATGGTTGAAATATCGCCGCTTCATTTAAATCTTGCATCGGCTAAAAGATCGCCATTTTACTTACATTTTTTCATGGCTGAAATATCGCCACTTCATTTAAATCCTGCACCGGCTGAAAGATCGCCATTTTTATTCCGCATCGGCTGAAAGATCGCCACTTATTGCATCTCATGGGCTGAAAGATCGCCAAACTATCCAAGGGCGTCATTGTTCGGAGGCACCGTTTTCATAGCCCGAGAACGCCATGCCATGGCCTGAGGACCCCGCTTTTATCTCCTGCATATCATTATTCAAAGGCATCATAGTTCGGAGGCATCATTCTCATAGCCCGAGAACATTATTTCATAGCCTGCGAATCCATTATTATGTGTTTCATGGCCCAGGACACCATAGTCCAAGGACGTCATCCTAACCGTACCTAACCGTCCAAAGACAACATTCATGGTCCAACGAGAACTTGCATCACGTTTAAATTTTCGCACAATATATGTTTGTATTATTCATTTGCAGGTACACCGGCTGGCAACAGTCGTCTCAGCAGGAGCGATCCCGCTCCCATTCCCGCAGCCTATCAAACTCTGACCATCCTTCTCAACCTGAACATCGCGCCCTTCTTGGAAAATCTCCATCGGCATATTCCGTCGACGGGTCCCGAACTACATATGGCCTGATTCCTGTAAGACCAGGGATATGTAGGCAGCTCAGGAACCAGAGCTCGGTCAAAATTCTTCAATCGTTTCATTCGATCAAAATTGGCCATCATATCTTTACCCGACAACTCTTTCATCCTTCCCGGGTAAAGAGGGGCAGCTGTTGATACCCAATTTTTCCCAATGTATTTTTACATACAAAATACTTTCAAAATAGCATGTACATGCATATATAAACATGCCCGTAGTATTTTTGGTAACTTTTTACCCTTAATTTTAAAGGTTTACAAATCTAATTTATTGTCTAT
>NW_017671246.1:315743-329362 GCF_001879085.1 Nicotiana attenuata
ATTTATTAGTCTATTTCTAGCAGTACAAAATCCAATAATCATTCCAAAATTATCGTTTTGGTGAATTAATTTATTTCTATTCTCATATTTACACCAAAATATAATTAAGGTGATTTTTATATATTTTTACAAATTTATTTGGTATTTCTAAAGCTAAATTGCATATAATTGCAATTATAGCCTATTTTACGATTAACAGTATTTTTACAATTATAAAATTATTTCCAATATTTTGGATTAATAATTATGTATTATTAATTGGTTCGGTGCTTTTAATTTGTTTTTAAAATCATTATTACTATTTTTTATAAAAAGAAAAGGGGAAAATTGGCTATTTAACATCTAGCCCATTTCTATTTCAATTATAGCCTCATTTCCTTTCAATTCTAACCTCAATTTAACCCCCAATTCCGCCCCAAATTAAAACCAACCCAATTCCAATTTTAACCCGACCCCTGACCCGATTTTAAACCCACCCGGCTTCCCTTTAAATCCAAGCCGTTGGTCATTTTGATCAATGGCCGATATTCTTTCTTTCCTTTTTAATTCCCTAACCCACCTAACCCTAATCCATTCTATCAGATACGCCGCCTTTGAACGCTTCATCTCTCAAACTCTCTCTAGCCCACTCCGAAACCCTAATCATCTCCCACCTGTTTCTACCATGTTTCCACCGGAATCCATGGCATTCCAAGCCATGGGTGGCCTGCGCTCACTCTCTCTCACTGTTAAACCTAAGCTACTCGAAGTTTGGAGGCCCGACTTCAATGGCCCTCTTTAGATCTGTCTCAGATCTGTAGATCTATGGCCTCTCCGGCCATTATTCCGGCATGCTCGAGCAATATGAGTCTCTTCCACTCAGGATCCGACTTTTCTCAAGACCTTTCTCATTCTAGGGTTTTCTCTGCTATAAGTCGTCTGAGGTTCTGTACTTGCTTATTTCTTTTAAATCTCTGACATGCCTGGTCTTTGCTCGACTTTTCAAAGGTTTTTCCCAAATTTCCTTTTCAAAATCGATTCTTAGGGTTTCTGAAAAAAGGGATTTCTTCAAATAACTTTCTGATTCTCCTGTTCTTTCTTATGTGTGTCTTGTGCTCGATTGTTTTCTTTTACCACGCACGAGTTTGCTATCTTGTCTCTTCTCTATTATGCAAGACTCTTCTATTTTTTGCTCGCATGATTAATTCGTGTTGATTAATCCTCATGCTTTGCTATATGTGTGTTTATGTTTGAGCTCTTTGATTTTTGTTCACCTTACTGAGTTCTGTTTATGTTCCTCCTAAGCATGTTTACCTACTTTGTTTCAATTCATATCATCTCTTTCTTCTGAAACTTGTTTAAATTCCAAGTTTTCTCAAGCATGACTTTAAATCAGTGTTCTTGCTATTGTGTATGTTTGTCTTTCAGAAAGGGCTTCTGAGCCTCTCCCAATGTCCTTATTTTCTCACCTCCGACTCTATTCGAAACCCTAGGTTTTGGATTTCTTTGACAAGTGGTACTAGGGTTTCGCTTTGGGACCCTAGGCTTTCAGGCTCACTGTGAGTCTGTAATTAACTTGAATCTCTTTGGCTTGTGACTCTGAGACTTTTAGTGTTAAACTCTTTTTCTAAATAACCTACCGACTCTTTTTTTTTGATCTGTGTGCTTATATATATATATATATGAGAAATTTCTCTTTCAAAAAGGTTTTTTTACCAACTAAGTGATTGATTCTGAAACCCTCTTAATAAGGTTGATAAACTGTCACTGATTTTCCTTCGGTTGAACCTCCTTTACATTTCTTGATTTGGTTCATTCAACTGAACTTGCAGTTTCTGATTTCATGGCTGTTAAATTGATTCCTTTACCATATTTGGCACAAACCGTGTACCATTAATTGCTTTCCTTAAATAATTCCCATGTACTTACCCCTTTTGTGCTACTTTGAAAGGTTTAATTAGAAATTTCTTTCCTTAACTAATTTCTACCCGTTGGAATCAAAATCCCTTAACCAAAAGGAGACTGATTTCAATGATTTCTTTACCTTTCTTACTGGTTCTCTTTGCACTATAAAAGGGATGACACTTCTGCACTTTAAACAGACTTAACTTTACATCTACACTCCCAATCGAATACTTTCGCATCTATACTTCAAGTTCAATACCTCGAACTTCTTACTTTCAACTCACACATTTACCTTACTAATTTGAATTTAACACTCTGCACTGCTTGAGACCTTTTGGAACTGCTGTTCTTGCAACTTGGCTTTTCGAAGAATACTGTTTTCTTACTTGTTTTCCTTTGAAACTGGTATGTTTTTTTTATTTAATTTTCTGCCTCACCCCTATGTGTTTACTTCACAGTTTCAGCATCCTTTACTTTACTGCTTATGTTCAGGATTTGTGTTAATTATGCTCTTTCCTTGCCTTTTCTATCGTGAATCCCTACCCCTATTCCCTTCTATGTGTTTGAGTTAAGGTTCTTGGCCTGGAAGTACCCTAATTGCTGTTCAGGCTATAACCTGATCCGCAATGGATCCTAACTCCTAAATTGGCTAACAGGCTGGTCAGGGGTTTGCCAGCATTCCCAATGGCTGGGCATGACCACCAGCCTGCCATGGCTCTCCCTGATTCCCCCTCTATGCACTCACACTTATTCTTAGACCCTTAAGTTCTGCCCCTCTCTTATGAGCCTTGCTTTGGGACCTTGAGTTCCCTCTGAATTTGGACATCCGAGGGCTGGCATTTCCACACTGCACTATGATCTTAATTCTGCAATGTGTTTGGAATGTAAGCACTACCCGGAGCCCTTTGAGACTCTTGGCAACTTTGACACATCCAAAATGTGAGAAAGGCTTTTGGAAATCTGATCCTGGAAGTTGGTTTATCTCATATTGTTGGGCTTGAAGTCTGAATTAGGCTGTTTGGATGTAGCTGGAGCTTCTGATGTAATTTTACTTTTATTTTCTAATTCATTTGGGTCTGTAATAATTTGTAATAACAATTGGAGATGGCTAGTGGAAAGGGATGGGGATCAATGCATGTCAAGGGTAGAAAACTTGCCTATAGGTTACTTACAATCTCTGCACTTCTGCATTTTAGAAATCATGCCTATAAATTCTGCACCTCTGCATCTTAGAACTCATGCCTATAAAATCTGCACTTCTGCATCTTAGAACTCATGCCTATAAAATCTGCACTTCTGCATCTTAGAACTCATGCCTATAAATTCTGCACCTCTGCATCTTAGAACTCATGCCTATAAATTCTGCACTTCTGCATCGTAGAAATTATGCCTATAAGTTCTGCATATAGAAATCATGATCTTAGGGTTCTGCACATCTGCATCGTAGAAATTATGTCCATAAGTCCTGCACTTCTGCATTTTAGAAATTATGCCTGTAAGTTCTGCATATAGAAATCATGATCTTAGGTTTCTGCACTTCTGCATATACATGCCATTAGGCAAACAATCATAGGTTTAATAAATAACTAACTTCACTCTATATACTATGCCTATAGGACTCTTGCATTTATGTAATCGTTTAAAATCAATTACGCTTAGAAATCATGCATGTAGGAATAATCAACTGAACCAGCTTCGTCTATTTCATCTACGAGTCTGAAATCAGTCATAATGTCGTCAAAATCTGCAGATCCTTCGTTTATATAACCAGCAACCTTTTCCCTAAAATCAGTACGCTCTATTAGATCTCACGCCTATATGTCTCACTTAGGCAAACTATTAGGTAATTAATTGTGTCAATTTTTGATAAACTACATCCAGACAAGGCCTAATTCGGACTTCTTATCTGAAAATATGTAATAAATTAGCCACCCCCTTTACGTAATTTTAATTAAAGACCTAACCAGTACTTGAAGTCATGCTATATTTGCTCTTTTAAGTGAGGAGGCCTGTGTGAGCCTTAATTGCTATTTGTTTCCCCCTAACTGTTTATGTGTTTTTGCTTGTCGCCTAGACTTTTATCCTTTTGAAACTCCGAAAAGCCCCAAATCCCCTCCCTTTAGGACTAGTAGTCTCAATGCCTCTGAGACTGATAGGATTGGGACGGGTAATAGCATGCATTATGTAACGATACTATCCCGTGCTTTAATACCTTAACGGGGTGGGAAGGGTAGATATGGATATGATGACCGATGCGATAATACCTCATGTAGCCCCTCTTTGAGGAGTGACTACTGGGTTTGCATTGACGTGATCCATATTAATCATAAACCTAGGACCCCCTTCCTTTTACTTGCTTTCGTCTATCTCTTTTAAATTGTCTAAATCTTTCATACAGTTTCTGCCCTCTTTACCTTTCCCCAAGTTTTAATTTATTTGCAATGTTGTATGCGAATCCCTCCTACTTGAGCCCTTAATTGCTTACTTGATTATGTGAAGTCACAATTGTAGCATGGTCGGGAACCACACTAGTGGATCTTGGGGGGTGCCTAACACCTTCCCCCCGAGATAATTTCAAGCCCTTACCCATTCTCTGGTTCTTCTTCATTTATTTCCTTTTTAGTGTCCTAATGCACTCAATCATTAGGTGGCGACTCTTCTAAATCTCAAACCCAATTCCCAAAAGGAAAAGAGTTGTCCGCCCAAATGTCGTAAACCCGATTTTGCCATTAGAAAAAGGGGGCTTCGACAGCATGGCGACTTTGCTGGGGATTTCTTTAAGGATTTTACCATTTCATGCTATTTGTGACTTCATGCTTCTTTACATGTCTTTACTTGTTTTCAAGTATTTATTCCTTCTTCTAGTGCGAAACTAACTTGGTTCTTTGTTTCATTTCTTTAATGCTTTCTTTTATCGCTTTCCTTCAATACTGTTGCAATTACGAGTAATTATTGTAATCATTACTTTATGAACGTGAAAGTACATGATAATTTGTTAATTATTGTATTGCATTTTTCGACATCATATTCCACTCGTGCCAAACAAATGACCTTAGCAACGCCTACAATGACTGGTTGCGCTCTTCCGATATTATCAACCCCTAAATCCGGTAAAAGCATATTTGTGGTAAAAAAGTCGATCAACGGTGTAGTCGACGGTTCCGCGCCTTTCCCTCTTGAGTTGTCCGCTCAAGGGTACCAGTCTAAAACCCCATGGAAACCCTACTCTATTTAATTGTGCATGCATCATGGTCAAACCTAGCCGAGTCAGTTATGTTGTCCGCATAATGACTCTTTAAGATAGCCTTGTCCAAAGTCCACTGGGTTTCCTTGAGACCCAAACGTATCTTACCACGTTCTGTGCATTCATTTGGAGAACTAAATGCTTCTTATGCTAATTATTGATGTTAAACAGTCGAGTCTGGTGGGGGAAAGGGGCCTAACCTATTGTTTTGCAGAAATGAGGCACGAAGTCCCCAGATTCGGCATGGTCCCCAACATTCACCCCAAATTGCTAAGCTGGTGGAAGGATCTCCATTCCAGCGATCAAACTCTTGTGCGGAAGTATCTAGGAAACCTGCCTTCTCTCCTAGACATTCAACCCAACAACAAAATCATAGAAGCTGCAACTTTGTTTTGGGACTGTGGTAGATCGGTATTCCGCTTCGGAGACATTGAGATGACACCTTTGCTTGAGGAGATAGGAGGACTGGCTGGGATACCATGGGAAACTCCGGGTTTGCTAATGCCGGAAAATCGTAAGGGTAGGGTTTTCTTAAGATGATGGGTCTAAAGAAGAATCCCCACTTGACATGTTTGGAGAAGTCTTACATTCCCTTTGACCATTTGTATGAAAGGTACGGCCATAGCAAATCATACCGTACCTATCCGGATGAGTTCGCCATCACCTCATTGGGGCACATCCACCGAAGGGTATTTGTGTTTATGTTCTGTTTCTTGGGGATGATAGTTTTTCCGACAAAGAAAGAAAGAATCCATACCAGACTGGCCATGGTCACCAAGACCTTGATGGAAGGAATTAATGGGCAGCCATTCAGCCTTGTGCCAATGATAGTTGCAGAAATATACCGAGCCCTAGAAAGATGTCAACAAGGGGCCAAACATTTCGAGGGATGTAATTTGCTACTCCAACTATGGCTTATGGAGCACCTCCAAAGGGGTGAGTACCGGCAGGAAATCCATCGTAGAGACTGGGATGATCATATCGCTTTTCATCACCCAAAGCGGATGAATTATATGCCCAACATGTTCGCCCAACCAGAGAATGCTAGAGAGTGGGTCGAGCTCTTCGACAATCTTACTGAAGACCGGGTGCAATGGATGTTCGAGTGGTTTCCTACTGAAGAATTCATCATACGGTCTAGGGATACTCCGTTTCTGATACTGATTGGTTTAAGAGGGACCTACCATATGTCCCTATCCGGGTTATGAGACAGGCAGGCAGGAACAGGTTATACCAAGTCATCTCCGGGCTGACTTCCAGGCTGACGATAGTCCGTACAAGTGTCAAGCTCAGCATATGTGGCACTGCAAAATCATCCTGGGAAAGGATTCCATAGAACCAGACAGGTACCACACTGGTTATACTCCATACTATCCAAGCTGGTTGGAGGACGATCATAGTGGGTTAGGACAACCCGGGCTTGTTCGAGGTCAAGGGTCATCGACGAAAAGGCTGAAGTACAGGTTAAGTACAACCAATTGCGCAAGAGGATGCGGGAATGTGAAAATGAGCACCGCGAAATACAAGAAGCCAATCAAAAGCTAATTGGAGAATGGAAAGATATGGCTGTGAGCGCCAACAAACGACTAATCTGTTAGGAGCGGGGCATAGTAGAGCTGGAAAAGAAGTTCCTGAAGAGGGTTGAAGATTGCCGGGTTGCTGAGGGAAATGAAGGCGGACATCTGGCGAGGGCCTACTTGTTGCTAGGATTGCGTGAGCTGGGAGAACTGTACGAGGGAGCCAACAATGCCGAGTTTGGGGAAGGTCCGTCTGGGACCAAGTAGATAGGAGTTTATTTTTGCTTTACAAATGTAATAAGGACTATGGCCACTAGTGACATTTTATTTCCTGTTATTTAACGTCGTTTTTGGGATTCGTCTTATTTTTTATCAATAAAATGAGGCATTTAGTATTCTAAGTTCTCCAAAATTACTTGTCGCTAGGCCTACCTCTGGCACAATTAGGCACCCAATTTAGGATATGATTTATATTCTTACACTATGTGTTTAAATATTGCAACGTTTTCTTCTCACAATCCCTACTAACTTGTTACCTTTTGTTTTTACTTTTGCTTTTACTTTTGCTTATTCCCCTCCCCAAAGGTTTGTTCGTGCACTCTGGCATCGTCATCATATTCCACAAGATCCAAGGGTCCTCCGCCTCCTCCTCCTCCGAGTCCTATCAGAAACAAGAACAAAGGAAAGATAGAAGACTTGAGCAACATCAGAAAAGAGAGCTCAGTTGAAAGGGTAGAGACTTCTCAGGGTATTCAGGTTTCCAAGGAAAGTGCCTCCCAGCTCGAACAGAAGTTAGTAAAATTTCAGGAAGAATTTCGGAACTTGGCAAGCTTGTTATTTTCTCTCACTACCCCGGATATCAGCTTCCCCAACACTCAAAATCCCATACCTCCTCAAAACATCCTGAAGCCACAAAACCAACCCACTTCCCATCACCACCGCAACACATGCTACACTTCAAGCAACACCCCACTGCTCATCCCCGAACCACTGAACTCCACAAATGATCATCACCACAACACCCCCATCTATGTGGAAACCGTATCACACCCCATTCAGCCCCCCTCGAGCACACCTGAGTCTGATGACAAAGACTCTCTTATCAAGAATCTAGCCGCAGAACTCAAGAAGCTGACTAGCCGAGTTCAGGGTGTTGAAGGAAGCAAGGGGATCGAGGGACTGAATTACGAAGACCTTTACATTCAACCAGATGTCGAACTGCCCGAGGGGTACAAACCTCCCAAGTTCGAAATGTTCGATGGCACAGGGGATCCCAGAGTTCATTTGAGGACATATTGCGACAAGCTGGTCGGAGTAGGAAAGGATGAAAAGGTTCGCATGAAGCTCTTTATGAGAAGTCTGAAAGGGGATGCTATGTCTTGGTACATTAGCCAAGACCCGAAGAAGTGGTCAAACTGGGTAAGTATGGCGTCCGATTTCATGGACAGGTTCAGATTCAACACGGAAAATGCGCCAGATGTGTTCTACATCCAGAACTTGAAAAAGAAACCCATGGAGACGTTCCGCGAGTATGCTACTCGTTGGAGATCAGAAGCTGCTAAGGTCAGGCCAGCTTTAGAAGAAGAACAAATGAACAGGTTTTTCGTCCGGGCTCAAGACCCACAATACTACGAAAGATTGATGCTGATCGAGAACCATAAATTTTCTGACATCATCAGGCTGGGAGAAAGGATTGAAGAGGGCATCAAAAGTGGTGTGGTCACTAACTTTGAAGCTTTGCAAGCCACTAATAAGGCTTTACAGTCCGGTGGTACATCCAAGAAGAGGGACGTAAGTTTCGTAATGGTTGCACAGAGAACCAAATCACCTATCAAATACCAAACTTACCCAATACCTCCACTTACATATCAGCCCACTCCAAATATCCAAGCACCCGCACCTTCCTACCAAGCTCCACCGCCTACCTATCAATCACCTCCACCTCCCAGATACCAACCCACTTCACCAAAATATTCCCAACCCGCACAAGTCTACCAAGCCTACAACGCTCAACCATCCCACTATCAATCACCTCCTACTCGCCAAAACTTTCCTAGACCCCGACCAAACTTTGACCGCAGACCTCCCAAACAATACACCGCCATTGCCGAACCAATCGACCAGTTGTACGAAAGACTCAAAGCCGCTGGTTATGTCACCTCTGTCCCTGCCATAACTCCTGAAAACCCCTCCCAGTGGATTAACCCAAACAAAACCTGTGCATACCATTCTGGCATGAAGGGACATACTATTGATGAGTGCCACTCCCTGAAGGACAAGATCCAGGCTTTGATTGACAACAAGATCATCGTGGCAAAGGAGCCTGCTCCGAATGTCCATAACAACCCTCTACCAGACCACAAGGGTGGAAGTGTTCATATGATTGTAATAGAAGATGATTGGGATCCCAAATGATCAATCGGTTTGATCACGGAAGGTGACGATCCAAAGAAACCAATAGTCACTCTTAACCCAATTATAGTCCAAATTCAGCCTTCTGAAGATGCCGAGGTGAACATGTCCATACCACTTGAGTTTGAAGCACCAGCCTCCGCAAAGATGCCAACACCAATCGAGGTCGAGTTTGGGCCCCCAAAGGTGCCTGAGCCCTTTGAAGTTGCTGTATTACCTTCCAAGACAAGGGTGCCTATTCTAGTAGCAATGACAGTCGTAACACCATTCCACACAAAAGCTATACCGTGGGACTACACAGCCGAGGCAAGAAGGAAAGGAAAATCCAAGTTCGGAGAAACAGTTGCAGCGTAGGGTATGACAAGAACCGGCAGGGTTTATACCCTAGAACACTTAGCTGAGTCGAGTAAGCAGACCTCTGGCCGACAAGCCATCATTGAAACTGGACTCGGTGATCTCTGGAGAAAGATACAAGCCAAGGAATACTCGGCCATTGACCAGCTGAACAAAACACCGGCACAAATTTCTATCTTGGCTTTATTACAAAGTTCTGATGCACACAAGAATGCCTTGTTGAAGGTATTGAGTGAGGCGTATGTACCAAGCAACATCACTGGAGGAGAAATGGCGAACATGGTGGGCCAAGTGTTGGAGAGTCATAAAATCACCTTTCACGAGGATGAGCTGCCACCGGAAGGATTGAGTCATAACAAGGCATTACACATCACTGTGCAGTGCGAAGATTATTTTATCACCCGAATCCTGGTCGATGGGGGGTGCAGTCTCAACATTGCCCTCTGATAACACTCAGAAAATTGGGAAAAGGGCTGCATGAAATCAAGGATGGGGCCATCAACGTCAAAGCTTTCGACGGATCTTAGAGGTCCACTATCGGGGAAATTAGCCTACGTTTGCAAATGGGGCCCACTTGGTTTGATGTTGATTTTCAAGTGATAGATGTGCCGGCTTCTTACAATCTGCTGTTGGGACGGCCATGGATTCATGCCGCCGGAGCCGTGGCATCAACACTACATTAGGCAGTGAAATTTGAATGGAATCACCAGGAGGTGATCATTCATGGTGACGGTAGCAACCCTATATATAGCCGACAGACCATTCCAGCAATTGGAGGAAGAAGAAGATTAGGTGGGGACACTTACCACCACATCGAACGGGTCAACGCAGTCGACAAAGACAAATGGTGGAACAACAAAATTGAGAGCATACTGAATTGGAGCGGATATGAACCTTGCAAAGGACTTGGCAAAAACCTCCAAGGAATCGCTAAGCCTATCAAGCTCAAGAAGCATGGTACCACCTTCGGGTTGGGGTATGAGTATACCTGGGAAGAATTCAAGGACTGGTCGCCACCATGGCGTGGCCCTTACTATCCATTGGAGCAACCGATACCCCGTCTAGAACAGACTTTTCAACCAGCCGAGGTTATCTATGGGTCAGAAGAAGAGGAAGCATTAGCATCGATGATGAACTTGTTCCTAGAAGATGATGATATGGACTGTTGTGTCATTTTTGAGGAGGAGGGGGAGGAAGGCCCTTCCATACAGGCTGTGAGCAGAGGAGCACACCTCAGCAACTGGACCGTCAGAACCACCAGAGCCCGACGTGCCTCGGGGTAGCAAGGTTGAACAAAGCATTACACACTATTTTGCTTTATTAAGTTTATTTTCGCAAGAAAGAGCTCCAATGTTCAAAACACTTATAGAATTTATTAAAGTATTTCAATTTTCTTACAAATCTCTCTCTTATTATTTTCTCTCATTACTTTACTCAAACAACATTACTATTACTTATCTTGATGAACCAACGACTGTGACATGTAATGAGACAACGTGACAAATGGACACATATTCAGAGGAAGATGATATACTGGAAGAAATCATTAAAGAAGTTGAGAATTTTGAGAATAGGCCTAAGTCAAACCTGGACGAGACGGAGATCGTCAATCTAGGAGATGTAGAGAACATCAAAAAACACGAGTCAGCATTCATTTGTCACCGTTTGAGAAGGAAGAGTATACAAAGTTTCTAAAGGAATATGAGGACATATTTGCATGGTCATATGACGACATGACTGGTCTAAGCACGTCCATTGTGGCTCGCAAATTACAGACTGATCCGGCCTGTCCGCCAGTAAAGCAGAAGCTCAGAAAGTTCAAGCCAGACATGAGTTTGAAAATCAAGGAAGAAGTCACTGAGCAGGTCAAAGCTAAGGTCCTCCGGGTAGTAGAGTACCCAACATGGTTAGCCAACATTGTGCCAGTACCGAAGAAGGATGGGAAGGTTAGAATTTGCGTTGACTACCGGGATCTCAACCGGGCCAGTCCAAAAGACGACTTGCCCTTGCCGAATATACACATCTTGATTGATAACTGCGCCAAGCATGAGTTGCAGTTGTTCGTTGATTGTTTTGCTGGGTACCATCAGATATGGATGGATGAAGAGGATGCTGAGAAAACGGCTTTCATTACACCGTGGGGGACGTATTGTTACAAAATGATGTCGTTTGGGTTAAAGCCTCCAAATGAGTTTAATGCAACAAGCTCGGCATGGCCGTTCGCCGCATAGGGAATGGACGTTATCGGACCAATTGAACCTGCCGCATCAAATGGGCACAGGTTTATCCTAGTAGCAATTGATTATTTCACCAAATGGGTTGAAGCAACATCTTACAGAGTAGTGACCAAGAAAGTTGTGGCAAACTTTGTCCGTGATCGTATCATTTGTCGATTCGGGATCCCAGAATCAATCATTACTGACAATGGCTCCAACCTCAACAGTGATTTGATGAAAGCCATGTGTGAAACCTTCAAGATTAAACACAGGAATTCCACAGCCTACAGGCCTCAGATGAACGGAGCTGTAGAAGCCGCCAATAAGAACATCAAGAAGATATTGAGAAAGATGGTAGAAAAGCATAAGCAGTGGCATGAGAAGCTGTCATTTGCTTTGTTAGGGTATCGCACCACAGTCAGCACATCGACTGGTGCAACTCCCTATATGCTCGTTTATGGCATGGAAACGGTCATTCCCGCCGAGGTAGCAATTCCATCCCTAAGAATCATACAGGAAGTAGAGATCGATGATGCAGAATGGGTAAAGAGTCTTTACGAACAGTTAGCCCTCATAGATGGTAAGAGAATGAACGCAGTTTGTCATGGTCAACTTTACCAGAGCAGAATGATCAGAGCTTTCAACAAAAGAGTCAGACCAAGACAGTTCACACCAGGGCAGCTGGTGTTGAAGAAGATTTTTCCACATCAAGATGAAGCCAAAGGTAAGTTCTCCCCTAACTAGCAAGGTCCATATATGGTTCATCGGGTTCTAACAGGAGGAGCCCTCATACTTGCAAAAATGGACGGAGAAGTTTGGCCAACACCAATAAATTCAGATGCAGTCAAGCGATACTATTTGTAACCATTTATGATTTCCTTGTGTGATTTGAACTACGTCTGACCTGATTCCCGTTTAAGAGGGGATACGTAGGCAGCCTTATGGGTTCGGTCACAATTCAATAAAATTTTCATTTCCCCCCGCAATTGGAAACTGGGGCAGAATTTTGAGGAGGACCCTCAAAATTCTGAAGTAACTTCAGTCGATCATTACAAATAGCCGTCAGAAGCATCAACCCACTAAACTGGGGCAGAATTTTGAGGAGGACCCTCAAAATTCCGTAGCAAGAAAGGTGGCAATGTCTTGAACCACGTCGCGGTCGTTGGCTCATCTAAAACTATTTTGTTAAATACATATACATATATCACATCTTTAACAAAACTCATGCATGTCTATTATCAAAATCGCTTTGTTTGACAACGCTGCCCCGAGGGTACCTACAGTATCACCATAAACAGAGCCGAGCCGGTCAAGCGAAGCCAGCGGGAACACTAACTAACCGGTCCCTTTACACAACTCACGATTTTTCTTTGGATGCAGGCACCCAAGTCACAAATCAGCAAATCCATTTCCACACTCGTACTTTCAGGAATACAACTCCCGAAATTATCGCTTCACAACCAATATCCATACACGATATCCCTAGCAGCCACAATATCGCAATCGGCAACCAGCTATCCGCTATCAGCTAAGAATCTCTTACTACTATTCGTCTCTCATCTTCTGCATAAGGCTACTATTCTGCCTTCCGAAGTTAAGCTCTACCTCCATTTGCATTTCTTGCATTGCATAAGGATACTATTCTGCCTTCCGAGACTAAGCTCTGTCTCCATGATTGCATAAGGCTACTATTCTGCCTTCCGAGACTAAGCTCTGTCTCCATAATTGCATAAGGCTACTATTCTACCTTCCGAGGTTAAGCTCTACCTCCATTTGCATTTCTTGCATTGCATAAGGCTACTATTCTGCCTTTCGAGGTTATGCTCTACCTCCATTTGCATCTCTTTGCATTGCATAAGGCTACTATCCCGCCTTCCGAGACTAAGCTCTGTCTCCATTTGCACGGTGAAACATCGCCACTTCATTTTAATCTTGCATCGGTTAGAATATCGCCATTTTTATCTTAATCTTGCTATCGGCTAAAATATCGCC
>NW_017671247.1:0-136495 GCF_001879085.1 Nicotiana attenuata
CATCACTACTTGCCAGTTGAGATACGACGAGCTAGAGCTGATAAGTTCTTGAACCTCCGACAAGGTAATATGAGTGTGCGAGAGTATAGTATGCAGTTTGATTCTTTAGCAAGGTATGCTCCCCATATGGTGGCAGAGATGAGCGATAGGGTGCATCTATTCGTGAACGGGTTGGGACCACATTTAATAAATAAGTGCACGACAGCCTCCTTGGTGGAGGGCATGGATATTTCCCGTATTCAGGCTTATGCCCAGACCCTAGAGGATCGTAAACGCCAGCAAAGGGCAGATAGGGAGCAGGATGGGGCCAGCATAAGAGGGCGCGATTTGCAGGGTATTCTGATGACTTCAGAGGCAGTGTCAAGCCCCAGTTTTCGAGGAGTTCGGCGCCATCTGTAGCTAGTGCTCCTCCATAGTTTCAGAGGTCTCGATATGATCGATTTACCTATCCTGGTCCAGGTCAGAGTTCGCGGGCGTCAGGCTCGCAACATCACAGGGATACTAGTTAGACGAGACCCCCAACACCACGTTGTGATCAGTGCGGCAAGGCCCACTTTGGACTGTGCCGTCGAAGTTCTGATGCATGTTATTCTTGTGGACAGCCTGGCCATATGATGGGGGATTGTCCTAATAGAGGAGGTGGTGGTATGGCTCAGCCGACTGGATCCGTGTCTGGTTCTTCCTCATCAGTTCGACCTCCAGCACGGGGTTTTCAGCAGTCGACAAGTCGAGGTAGAGGTAGAGGTGCAGTGCAGAGTTCGAGTGGTGCTCAAAATCGAACCTATGCTCTAGTAGTTCGGCAGGATCTCGAGTCGTCTCCGGATGTTGTTACAGGTATATTGTCTGTGTTTTCTTACGATGTATATGCGTTGATTGATCCGGGATCCGCAGTATCATATGTTACACCCTTTGTGGCTAATAAGTTTGGCGTTGAACCTGAATTGATAAGTAAACCCCTTGCGGTATCTACTCCGATAGGATGTTCTGTGATTGCTAGAAGGGTATATAGAGGTTGCACTGTGACGATTTGTAGTCGTCAAACCTCGGCAAATTTATTGGAGTTAGAAATGGATTATTTCGATGTGATAATGGGAATGGACTGGTTGGCCTCATGCTATGAAAATGTTGATTGTCGTACGAAGATGGTTAGGTTTCAATTTCCTGGTGAACCCGTCATTGAATGGAAGGGGAACATTGCTACACCGAAAGGTAGGTTTATTTCCTATCTTAAGGCAAGGAAAATGATCTCAAAAGGTTACATTTATCATCTCGTTCGCGTTAGGGATGCGGAGGCGAAGCCGCCTGCTCTACAATCAATCCCCGTGGTGAATGAATTTCCAGATGTTTTCCTAGATGAACTCCCAGGCCTTCCTGCTGAAAGGGAGATTGAGTTTAGCATTGATGTGTTTCCTGACACTCAACCGATTTCCATCCCTCCATAGAGAATGTCCCCGACAGAGTTGCAAGAGTTGAAGGCGCAGTTGAAGAACTTGCTGGATAAGGGCTTCATTAGGCCCAACACTTCACCTTGGGGTGCGCCAGTTTTGTTCGTGCGGAAGAAAGACGGGTCGTTAAGGATGTGTATCGATTATCGACAGTTGAATAAGTTTACTATAAAGAACAAGTATCCACTTCCAAGGATTGACGACCTTTTTGACCAACTCCAGGGTGCCAAGTATTTCTCCAAGATTGACTTACGTTCAGGGTATCATCAGGTGAGGGTTAAGGAGAAGGATATTCCAAAGACGGCCTTCTGGACAAGATATGGGCACTTTGAGTTCTTGGTGATGTCGTTCGGGCTGACAAATGCCCCAACATCTTTTATAGATCTCATGAATACTGTATTCAGGCCCTATCTTAATGTGTTTGTGATTGTATTCATTGATGACATTCTAGTGTATTCTCGTTCGGAGGCGGAACATGCGGGCCACTTGCGGATAGTATTATAGACGCTTTAGGATTGTAATATGCTAAGCTCTCCAAATGTGAATTCTGACTGAACTCAGTAGCATTCCTTGGCCATGTGATATCTGACGAGGGTATTAGTGTTGACACTCAGAAGATCGATGCAGTAAAGAATTGGCCGAGACCTACAACACCATCAGAAGTCCGCAGCTTCCTCGGGCTAGCAGGATATTATAGGCGGTTTGTAGAAGGGTTTTCCTCTATATCAGCACCATTGACTAAGTTAACACAGAAAGCTACTAAGTTCCAGTGGTCTGACTCTTGTGAACAAAGTTTTTAGGAGTTAAAGAATCGATTGACATCTGCGCCAGTGCTCAGTCTCCCAGAAGGAACAGAAGATTATATGGTATATTGTGATGCTTCAGGTATAGGTTTGGGGTGCGTATTGATGCAACATGGGAAGGTGATTGCTTATTCATCAAGACAATTGAAGAAGCATGAAAAGAATTACCCGACCCATGAATTGGAATTGGCTGCAGTAATATATGTTTTGAAGATATTGCGATACTTTTTATACGGCGTCCATGTTGACATCTACACAGATCACAAGAGTTTACATTACATCTTCAAGCAGAAGGAGTTGAATTTAAGGCAGCGTAGGTGGCTTGAATTACTGAAACGTCGAGATATTGTATCATTCCGGTAAAGCCAATGTTGTGGCAGACGCCCTCAGCCGTAAGTCAATGGGAAGCTTAGTACATATTGAGGCAGGTAGATGGGGGTTGACTAAAGAACTTCATCAGCTAGCCAATATGAGAATAAGATTGTTAGACTCTAATCACGGAGGTGTTACTGTACAGAATACATCAAAAACATCTTTGGTAGCCGAGGTAAAAGCACGGCAATATGAAGATCCTATTTTAGTACAATTGAGAGAGAGCATTCAGCAGTGTAAAATTACGGCTTTTGAGATCGGAGGAGATGGGGCACTGAGATACCAGGGCCAATTATGTGTGCCTAAGGTGGCAGGGTTGCGAGAGAAGATTATGAATGAGATTCATCAATCCCGATATTCCATCCATCCCGTCTCGACAAAGATGTATCATGATGTTAAGGAGCAGTATTGGTGGGATAACATGAAGAAGTCTATTGCAGAATTTGTAGCCCAGTGTCCCAATTGTCAACAAGTAAAGATAGAACATCAGAAACCCGGTGGATTGCTTCAGATTATAGAGATTCCAACCTGGAAATGGGAGCTGATTAATATGGACTTCATTATTGGATTACCTCGCTCTTATCATAAGTTTGACTCCATCTGGGTGATAGTTGATCGACTTACAAAATGTGCCCATTTTCTGCCAGTTAAGACAACTTACACGGCTGAATATTATGCAAAGTTGTATATCAAGGAGATTGTTAGGCTTCATGGTGTGCCGGTATCTATTATGTCAAACCGAGGAGCTCAATTTACGGCTAACTTTTGGAGGTCTTTTCAAAAGGGTTTAGGCACACAAGTAAATCTCAGCACTGCATTTCATCCACAGACTGACGGAAAGGCTGAACGTACCATTCAGACACTTGAAGATATGCTACGAGCATGTGTTCTAGATTTCAAAGGGAATTGGGATGACCATCTTCTACTTATAGAATTCGCCTACAATAATAGCTACCATTCCAGTATTAAAATGGCCCCATACGAGGCACTATATGGGAGGAGATATAGATCACCAGTTGGATGGTTCGAAGTCGGTGAAACAGAATTATATGGGCCATATTTGATTCACCAAGACATTGAGAAGGTGAAAGTGATACAGGAGCGATTGAGGACGGCACAAAGCAGGCAAAAGTCTTATTCCGATGTTCGACGTCATGATCTGGAGTTTGAGTTGGTGATTGGGTTTTCCTGAGGATCTCACCGATGAAGGGTGCTATGTGTTTCGGGAAGAAAGGTAAGCTGAGTCCGCGGTATATCGGGCAGTATAAAATTCTTCAACGAATTGGACAGGTTGCTTATGAGTTAGAATTGCCATCCGAATTGGAATTTGTCCACCCGGTATTCCATGTATCTATGTTGAGGAAATGTATTGGAGACCCTTCTCGAGTCGTCCCTATCAAAGATGTACAAGTTATAGAGGACCTATCATATGAAGAAGTGCCAGTGGCTATATTAGATCGACAAGTCCGCAAGCTGAGAACAAAGGATGTAGCTTCCGTCAAAGTATTGTGGAGGAACAAGAACATGGAAGAAATTACATGGGAATCAGAAAAGGAGATGAAGTCTAAATACCCTTACTTGTTCCAGATTCATGATAACGAGGATGTCGGGGGGACGCAGGATACATGGAAGGTGAAACGGCTCTATGAGGTAAGCAATAACTTGAGAACACTCTTCCTTAATACAAAATGGTGATATACAGATAATGTACATATCCACAATGCTTTGTGTAGCCTTGTGAGGTCATACGTTGGGCTTAACTGCTTGCAAGTTTTGCTAGTGACCATTTTATAGGAGAAAATTGACCGAAAATTTCCGTTGGAATCCACGATGATTTGGACTCCCCATAAACCCTTACATTCGAGGACGAATGTTCCTAAGGAGGGAGGGTGTTACAACCCATATTCACGTACGTTAGTTCATGCCATAAGGTAGTCGACGTAAATATAAGAAGCGATTATCTTTGAAATGATAAGAAGTTAATCCTATTGATCTTTAATGATACAAGAGTGTATAAGGGTGATTAACAAGTATTAGAAGTTAAACGAATCAAGGATGTTGTCACTCGTATTCTTGGGTAAACCTAGGGGTGCTTAATAATATCAAGAGGTCGTACTTTAAGGTATTTGAATCATATAATATCCGTATCATAGTCTTGAAGTCAAACGAGTTATGAAACAAAAGTCGACAAGAGTTGTCGCAACTTAGGTTCATAGTTTTACTTAAACATTAGGTCAAATGTTACTAAGATTTTCTCCCAATTTACTTAGAATTATGGAGTGATCTACCCACCAAATTGAAGATCTATGAGTCTAGTTTTCAATGCATTAAACCGTTTGTCGATACGATCTTGGAGTAGGGAGATATTCGCGTTTTCACGAGACTGCGCCAAGCACCTCTCTATGGGTCCCACTTAGGCGGTTTAAGACATTTGGATATACTAGTTACAGTGTACATGCGTTGCACGTGTTTTTTGAGTTTATTGATAAAAACGTATAAAATATAGAATAAAAAAGAATTATGTGTAATAACAATTAACGTTATGTTAGATGCAGTATTTAATTAACGAAAACATAAATATTATAACATTGATACAATAGTTGAATTTAAAAGAAATTTGGTATCTTCTGATTTTATGTGAATTAGTTATATAGTATTTGATTATTTTATTGTATGAAAAAATAATATGTTATCATGTTGTGTCTAACCTACTATCTCTTTCTGAATTATATTATTGGTGTATGTTATTTCTTTGTTATTTTTTTTATAATTTATTATTTACATAGTTCAAATAAGGAAGAATTTTGATAAAATCAATAATTTTTATTTGAGCATCTCAAAAATATTACAAACATATTGAAAGAAACACTTATTGTACTTTAAATAAAAGAAAATTATTTTATATATTTGACTCCTAATTTAAAAGAATAATATGATGCAGATTATGAAAAAAGTATACCAAAGCGATAAAAATGTAATTACTCTTTAACAATATAAATATATTGCACAAGGAAGGAAAAATAGGCAAGGGCATTACTAATACATGGGTCACCAGAGACCTTGCGATTTCTGAAGACGCCAATTTGAATAGAAAAAATACACTCATGAGAGAAGCACCTTAACCGTACAATATGTTAGCTAGAGCCCCGATTAAATTTCAATCATTATATCATTAATCGTTGTTACCTTCACTCGTCAGAATGAATCTTCTAGATAATTGTCACAAATTTCACAAAGATATAATCCATACTAAATAAATATCAAGTAGTCTGGTCTCAAATACTAAAATAAATTAACTGAATTGAATAACAAACCATACTCAATTGCCTACGAATTTATACTTATTTTCCGACTAAAAAAATTCTTGTGCTTGCACTCATATGCAAAATATATAGAAAATAAAATAATTCAATGGTGGCAGTTGGAATGGAAATAGTGAACTCGCCTATTTTTAAAAAAATAAAGACATTAATCATCTCTATTTTGCACATTAAACAAAAAGTCCTACAGTTTAATAAGAGCTAAAGTGGCAATCTCCAACTAACTTATATGATAAACCAAAACAAGACAAGAGCTCTTCAGTTTCAATGCAAGACGTTCAATTAATGTGAAGCCGCTATGAAAATATGTGACCACCAATATCTCCAGAAGCTGATTCAAATCTTTGTTAAGTCATTAGATTTTTAAAAAAAATATCAAATTTTTACTATGGATACAGTTATTGATAATATTTTTTAATTATAAAACTTTACAATATGTTAAACTCTAACCTTCATTGATATTGACACATGAAATTAATTTTTGAGAAAGAATTCATATCATACGAAAAATAAATTACCTTATGAAATAGATATTTTTATTTCCTGCGGCAATGGTTGTTTAAACCTGAAATAAGAGAACGAAACCAAAGAATTATTAAATGAATACATAACTGTACCGTTGTGCAAAAGTACTATACCAAATGAATATTGTAGAATAAATTACAAAGGTGGAAAATACTACTATGGTCAAATACACCAAAGAAAATCATTGTACACATATTCTAGAGGATTAAAGTAAATCCTAAACCTAAACAAAGAAGAAAAACAACGTAAGAGATACACTGTAAGTATATGTAACATTGATAATAAAAGAATTCTAAACCTAAAAGAAAGCTATAAGTAAAGAATCGAAACAAAGAAAACTGTAAAGAATGCCGCAGTAAACGATCCTAATTCTAAACCAAGAAAACCCTAAATAAAGGTAATACACGATAATTTTGGTTTTCTTCCCAAAAACAAAAGAAAATTATTAGTGAATGCAATTACTATTATATCCAACGTAGAATTCACTCATTAAGGGTAAAAAAGCACATGACATATCGATAGGGGCTTCCTACTTTTAATAAAACTTTTATAAAATTCATTACAAATTTGTTCTATTATAAAAGTAATAAAGAAAAAAATACAACTTCTTAATAAAATCTTCTCTTTAAGGATTGATACTATCAATATACATGACGAAGACTCCCAAGTCTTTTCCACAGAATGAATTAGTTTGCATTAAAAATCAGTAAATTTAAATGTGGAATTCATCTATCTTCCCTCTGAGAGAGAACCCAATCCACAAAAAGTATGAAGCACCAGCTTTTAACATGAGTAGAAGAAGAAAAATATTACAGACTATAAAAGATAATATAAACATTATTTTGTAGCTCACCTTACAGCTTGTTTGGATAGTTGTTACCCATTGTATTGTATCGTATTGTTACTTTAAATATGATGTTTGTTTTGATTGTTACTTAAATTCTATTGTAACTTATCGTTAAATCCGTCGTTACATAACGACGAAATGTGCTACTTTATGTAACGACCGATTTGATGTGGTCGCGTCGTTACCTTGTCTTTTTCTCTCAATCTCACCCTTTATTATTATTAAATAATTTTATTTTAGCATTTACCCTACCTTTTTATATAGTAATTTAACCTTGTATCATAATTTTTCTTTATACTATTACAAGTTTATTTTTCATATTGCTGGTGCGTGATATCATGAAACGATGGCAAACGACACAATCTATCCAAATATTGTATTTATCAAACGGTACAATACAATACATTTAGATACGATACATTATGAAACGATGCCTAACAACCTTCCAAACAAGCTGTTAGTTTCTAGGGCAAAATTCAGGAAGGACAACTACATTCTTCACATCGACCATTGCAAGGCACACAACCAGCACAACATATCTACTGGTGGCGACAAAAAATTATTTATAAGAAATGGTAGCACCATCAGGATACAAATAGAACATGGAGTACTATACACGACTAAGGAAAGAGATGGCATATCCATATTTGACATAACAATTTGATCCATTAACATTTGAGTATGAGGCTTCTCACTTTTTAATTATTACTGATATATAATTTAACAATTGAATATAAAATAGTGAAAGTGTAAAATAATATTATTGATTTCACATAAATGGTTGCCTCAGAATGCAAAATTTTTTCTTAATATTATGCAGACAACTTTTACCTATAGTACAAATGCTCATTATGTACTTTCAAACAATGCATCTTCTTGGAAACTTGTTCGGAATATGCAAATCTTGCCGTTTGTTAATTTATGATTGGTTGTTTGCGTAATTTAGCTTAAATTCCATCACCCAATACAATCATTTCAAATTTTGTTCTATAATATTAGATTCAAAATAGCATCACAATTCGAGAAGAAAGAAGAATTACCAATATAATAATGAGTTAAAACTAATGAATTACTAAAATCAAAGTATTAAGAGTTTTTATAGAATAAAAGAGGTAAATTATTCTAAGATCTAGAAACAAATACAAAATTAGTTCATGAATTTAATTGCTGAAGAATGAAATCGAAAGATTACCAAAGATATGAAAATTTTCTGCCCCAATCATCAGCGAGAAACCTGAAAGAAACACATACAATTATCTCGACTCAAATGCAAATTAATTCACAAATTAATTGTTGAAAAAAATATAATCAAAATTTTTGAAAATAATATTGAAAGATTATCCCGGATAGGAAGATCTTCGGCCAACCATTAGCAAGAAACATGAAGCTGGTGAAAGCACGGACCGTAATTCAAATTTCTTTTGAAATAAACTTTGTAGGATTAGCATTGGAAGACCTAACTCCTAAAACCTCGATCCAACAACCAAAAATTAAGTGAGAAAAAGAAGAAGAAAGCACAAGTGTCCTGCAATACCAAATTCAAAATATAAAAGAGAAATCAAAAACCAAAATTAGCACAAAGCAATAAAAGAAATTTAACGAATATTGGTTAAGATTTCAGCAATCATAAAAACATATCTTACTAATGATATGGACAAACTAAAAAGGTCAGAAAAGAGAATCCAAGATAAGAGCTCTCCAAGTTAGACAATGATCAATCCATGAAAAACGATTTTACCCCAAATCAAAAGACCAGAAAATAGACTCTTAAAACAATGACAGTACAACAAATATAATTAATGTTCAAGTGAAATACAAATACCAATATTAATTGCTGAATCCTAAACCATACTTTTTCCTTTAGAGCCTACGGAGATTTATTTAGGTCAAGGGATCCTAAGCCAAAAAAACAAAGAAAAGACACAATATAATTAACATTAATTGGTAGAAGAATCCTAAATATAAAGTGAATCCTAAAACCTAAATATAGAAAAATTGTGTCCAACAAAAAAGGGGTTATAAACGGCAGTTTTGATACTTCTTAAAAAACACAATTACAATTTTATCCAACGTACAATATAATCACGAAGGGTATAAAAGGCGAACGACATTTCGATAGGGGCTTCGTGCTTTTAATATAGTATAGATATAGATATATGATGCCTCCAACCCGTTTTAAGTCATTTGTTTCACTATATTCAGACCTTAGAACCCTAGAAACACCATCTCAAGGTTCTCTCAAGATTCAAGACTCAAACAAAGGGCAAACAACACAAATCAAGTGTCGGGAATCCCGTAGCGCTAGTAAGTTTCTTGTTCTTCTTGTTTTTGCTCATTTTTGTGTTGTTCCAGCTCGTGTGGGAGGTTGTTTTAAGGGGTTTATGTTCTGTAAATACTCCCTCAAGTTCTTAATACCAACCCTAGGTGATTTCAAGCCTTCTAAAGTGATTCTAGTGCCGAAAAACCCTAATTGATTGCTAGTTTCACTTCTTTGTTCTTGTGGCAGCATTGGAGGGATATTTCGTGGAGAATTAAGGTAAAATTGGAGTTTTTCTTTCTGTTTAAAGTAAGGAACCTCTTACTCTACATGTATTTAAGATTATCCAAGTTGCGGCTAAGTCATTGAAGCTAGAACTTGTGAAATATATATCGAAAGGCTTGGTAGTAATGTTATCGGTTGGTGGACTATTTTAGGAGGCTCAATATAATTAACATTGATGTTGTTTGGGCTGTTTGGTGATTGTTTTCACTTCTGTGAAGTCATATAAATAGGGGAGGTGCTGTCCGTTTCATCGTAAAATAGGTTGTGGTCGGTACATAATAGTTACGATGCTTAAACATTAACGATAGTGTCATTTCTCCTATTGTAGACTAAGGAGTCGTGACATTTGCATAGCTTGAGGTTGGGCAGTATATACAAGGTATGTGAGGCTATCCCTTTCCTTCTTTTGCACGACTCCGATTGTACATAATGTAATGAACGAGCTTCTAAAGATACTCTACTCTTAGAAGCTAGCAGTACTTACATTGTTTCCCCTCTTATGGAACGATTGATGTTGATGTTGCTTCTCTTATTCTTATGTTATCAATGTTATTGGTACTTCCTGATTCTTATAAGGTTCATGGTGAAGAGTTAGTTCTAATAACGTGCATAGAGGATACCGACCTTAATCACTCCGAAAGGTTTAGAACGTGATTCCGTGAGTCGAGCATGCATTATATATATGTATCTATTTTATTCTACCGAGCCGCGCTATAGTCGGCCGGGTACGACACCTATTGTGCAACCACTAATCAGTTGGGTTTTACCGAGCTCCACGTGGCCGGGTACGATTCTACCGAGCCTTATGATGGCCGGGTACGTTTTTACCGAGCCTATTACAGCCGGGTACGATATGATGATGATGATGCCCACAGAGGCGTATGTTTTAAAAGTTTATGTATATATACATATGTATCATGCACTTCATGTCAGTAGCCCTCAGAGGTACCCCGATGTTACAGGTTGTATATTCTCTATCCCTGCTTACATTAGTGTTCGTACTTATGGTTCTCTGCCTTACATACTCAGTACTTTATTCGTACTGACGTCCTTTTATTTGTGGGCGCTGCATGTCGTGCTGCAGGTCCTGATAGATAGGCAGGCGCAGCTCCCCCACCACAGTAGGTTGTCCAGTTCAGCGGTGATTGGCGAGATCCCTTCTTCGAACTTGCCGTGGTCTTGGTATGCATTTTTGTTATAGACATTATGGGTATGTAGGGGCCCTGTTTCGGCAATGTTGCAGCACTTATGTTCCTTTAGAGGCTCATAGACGGGTGTCGGCTTATGTATAGTTTGGTATGCCTTGTCGGATAATTTTTGTTGTATAGTCTTTCATAGAAGCGTGGTAGCTCCTAACTTATATGTAGTTTCTTGGTAGTCTTGTTATCGCATGTTATGCATGTTCATTCCATTATCTTTCATTTTTTGGTGTTCATAATCCATATCTACCACTTATATTGATCTCGTCGGCTCTTAAAGATAATAAGAAGATTAGATAAAATGTACGGTTGTGCTCGGCAAGTATGGCCCGGGTACTAGTCATGATCCTCCAGTTTGGGTCGTGACGGCATTATAATTTTAATACACCACACCAAACAGTAGATAAAAAATAATATTTGCATAACTAATGCTTGCATTACTAACCCATGCATTACTAATACACCTTATTCCGCACTATTCTTATACACCCTACCAAACGACCCCTAACAACAACAAGCATATCTTAATTTTAAGCAAGTTGAGCCGGTTATATGGATCCTTTTATATCAGTTCTGCTCTATTTTGCCAGTTTCAATTTGATACTCAATAATTTGTCTTCAAATGACAGAAATAGTGGAAACTCTAAAATAATGGATGGTAATTGTATAGTTCCAAATTCGGCAACCACGGCAACGGATAAGCAAGACATGGGACGGGGTCACCACTACACAACGACTAACGGTCGTTGTGACAAAAGACGACGACCAAAAGAGAGCAACTGAAATAAGATAGTAACGGTAGTATAAATTTAGAAAGAGACAGGAAGAATATGCCTTTTGAATATTCTTTATATTGTACTTTTTAAGGTTTTTTTGGAGAAGGTCCCTTATAAATAGGAGGAAATAGTAAACAAGAAAAGCGGTTGCCATTTCAAAGAAGAAAGAATACATTGTAAAGAGAAGAAAGGAATATACGAAAAAATTGTCTTATTCGCTTTACTCAAGCGCATGTTGTTTAACTTTCATCCATAAATCTCAAGATTGCACATTCATATCGACTGCATATCTTTTCACGCCATCAGAAAGAGGAGGCACCCAATCACACAATCATTGGGTGACAGTCCCTTTATATTATAACCATTGTCATTTCTTGCATTTATTGCACTTTTAGGATATTATGTATTTTGTAAATCATAACGTATTGAACACATCGCTTAATGCTCCTAAACTGTTCTCTCTATATTAGAATTTCGTTCCATTTGATCTAGAAATTATTAAGTTCAACTGAGATTTACTCCATTAATTTGTTACTAATTAGTTTAGCATTTATTTGCTCAAACAATTTGGCGCCGTCTGTGGGGAGGTTTCTAGTGGAAACTATAGTTCTTTCTGGATCATAAAGAAAAAAGCACATCTCTTCCTCGTTTGCACCGCTAACAATGGTAGGAAAAGGAGATGTGAGGTTGAAAACGATAGCAGGTATCACTACCAACATCTTGAACACAATCAACGAAGATGGCAGGGAAAACGATGAAAACGCGACACTGAATGCTACACCCAGGCGGAGTGCTTCGCCTCCCCCCGCGAAAGCGTAACTGCTTCACGCAAAAAGGGAGCCTCCACGTCAACAATAGAGGAAGCTCCACCAGCAATAAAAAGACTACTGAAAGAGTGGCTAACAGGCACTCTGAACAACATACTCGATAAACTCGTCCAAAGGGAGAACAAAGATACTACACACGTAGATATCATAACAACCACTGGCGAACAGGATGCCCCCCTAATCGGTAACACTCACACCACTGTTGATGCAGGTAATGACGCACTCACAGCCATTCTGAAGAAAATAGAAGAAATGGAAAATGAAAGCAAGGCGCTTCGTGATCAGATGAAGGAGCATCAAAAAAGGGTCGACAAGATACCGGGCGCCCCAAAGTTATTATCGAAACGAGACGCTGGTTGATTCGTTAAAAAAATCGTACAGCGAAGGAGCAACCCCCCATGCCATTCCAAAAACCTTCAAAATGCCACCATATCTGAAGATATACGATGGCACTACGGACCCAGAAGATCATATCGTTCACTATGCCACAGCGGTGAAGGGCAATAACCTTTCGAAGGAGCAAGTGCCGTCAGTGCTACTGAAAAAATTCGGCGAAACCCTAACGGGGGGGCCCTAACCTAGTACTCACAACTGCCAGCACAGTCAATAGCGACGTTCGAGGAAATGGCGGACAAGTTTGTCACCGCTCATGCAGGGGCTAAAAAGGCGGAAGCCAGGGTGAACGATATATTCACCGTTAGGCAATTGCCCGGCGAAGGACTCAGACACTTCCTCGCCCGGTTCAACAGGGTGAGAATGAGCCTACCAAATATATCAGAGGGGATGGCGGTAGCGGCTTTCCAAAACGGGTTGAGCAGGAACGGGTCGAGAGAAACCAGAAAACTACTAAGCCGACTCATGAAATATCTTCCTACCACCTGGGAAGAAATCCACAATGCCTATTGCGCCGAGGTAAGAGCCGATGAGGACGACCTCAACGGTCCGATCCAACGGCTAACATCAGTTCAAGCAGAATCAAGGAAAGATCGTCTTAACGACGGTCGAAGGGATCAATTGGGTCCCCGTTTCGGCCGAGAAAGACATCAGCCCTACATCAGAACAGCCGTCCCACCATCGCCTCGGCACACGGATGGCCCGCCCGGTCACACAGGGACTCAGCAAAACGAAAGAGGTATGCCTCCACTCCTATCTGCTCACAATTTTTGTGTTTCCCCTTCAGAAATAGTGTACGCACTAGAGAGCTCGGCGCAAAGGTACAATGGCCGCAAAAGATGAAATCTGATCCAAATACCCGGAAGTCGAATGCTATCTGTGAATTTCACCAGGAGCAAGGTCACAAGACCAAAGACTGCATAGGTCTGCGGCAGGAGGTAGTGAGAATGCTAAACCAGGGACACCTGAGAGAACTAATGAGCGACCGAGAGCGAGCCAACTTTGCCCGCGGACGCAAACAACCCCAGGGACCTCCAGAGCCCCCCTCTCCTGCTCGCACTATCCAAATGATCATCGGTGGAGGCGACGGGGCAGCAATCAACCATGTGAAATTCACCACTACACACAAACTCAAGTGGTCGATCACTCATGAACGGTACGATGAACTCGAAGATAGTATCATCTTCGATAAGTCAGATACCGACGGTTTGACTTTCCCTCATTACGATGCTCTTGTTATTACTTTACGTATTTCAGATACTGATGTAAAAAGAATAATGGTGTATGATGGAAGTGGCGCGTGTATTATCCATCCCCGAGTCCTCGTACAGATGAGGCTCGAGGATAAGGTAATACCGCATTGTATAACACTAACGGGTTTTAATAATGCAGTCGAGCGAACTTCTGGAGAAATAGTTCTGCCCGTCTTAGCCGGGGGAGTCACCTTGGAAACAACGTTTCATATCATGGACCAGGATACAGCTTACAACGCCATCATAGGACGGCCATGGATGCACGCCATGAGGGCTATCCCGTCAAGCCTCTATCAAGTGATCAAGTTCCCTACTTCATGGGGAATATTTATCCTCCGAGGCGAACAATGCACTGCATAAGAATGCTATCGTATCGCCTAGGGCTGCACACAGACCTGGCAACTAAAGGGAGCCAACGCGGAAGCATAGCAATCAGCAATGTCGGGAACCAAATCCGACGTACAGACGGAAGTTATCAAAGATCCCGACATCGTGGAAGCCACTGAGTCGACAATAAAAGATCTCGATCCCGTCCAAATAAACAATAGCGACAGCACAAAGAAGGCTTATATCGGGCACAATCTCTCAGAACCAGGTATATTTCATAAATTCTTAACTGACAATGCCGACCTGTTTGCCTTCTCCCATTCAGATATGCCAGGCATTCCGAAAGACATTGCTATGCATAAATTGAATGTCGACCCGCTCTATCCACCGATGCGGCAAATAAGGAGAAAGTTCAATGCCGCAATCAACGAGGTTGTCAGCGTTGAAGTTGATAAGCTGCTCGCCAACGGTTCTATCCGAGAATCAAAATATCCCCAATGGGTCGCAAATGTGGTCATGGTAAAGAAGAAAAATGGGAAATGGCGAATGTGCGCAGATTTCACAGATCTAAACAACGCATGCCCGAAAGACTCTTTTCCCCTGCCTCATATCGACCAACTCATCGATGCAACAACAGGGCACGAACTGCTAAGCTTTATCGATGCCTACTCGGGTTACAACCAAATCCTCATGGAGGAGGAAGACCAGGAGAAAACTACTTTCATCACCCATCAGGGAACATATTGTTACAAAGTCATGCCATTCGGGCTAAAGAATGTAGGGGCCACGTATCAAAGGTTAGTCACCAAAATGTTTAAAGACCAACTCGGCAAAAAAAATGGAGGTTTACATCGATGACATGTCGGTCAAATCCGAAAGGAAAGAGGACCACATAGACCACCTTACAGAGGCCTTCGGTATATTAAGACGATATGGAATGAAACTAAATCCTGAAAAATGCGCCTTCGGCATTTCTCGGTTTCCTAGTATCACAAATAGGCATCGAGGTCAATCCACACCAGATCAAGGTCATCGAAGGAATACCTGAAATATTAACCAGCAAAAAACAGGTACAAAAACTGACTACCCAGATAGCCGCCCTATCGAGGTTCATCTTACGGTCATCCGACAGATGTCATAAACTTTTCAATGTGCTGAAGAAAGACAACGGGCTCCAGTGGAATTCAGATTGCATCGAGGCCCTGAGAAAACTAAAAGCATACTTGTCCTCGCCGCCACTACTCTCTAAGGCAGATCCCGGCGAACGCCTCCTAATCTACATAGCCGTCTCAAAAGTCGCGGTAAGCGCAGTTTTGGTCCACGAAAATAAAGGTACGCAATCTCTGATTTATTATATCGGCAAAACCTTGGTTGACGCCGAAACGAGGTATCCCCACCTCGAAAAACTGGCTCTGGCATTAGTCATAGCTTCACAAAAGCTTAGACCATATTTTCAATGTCACCCCATATCGGCGGTGACGACTTTCCCCCTCGGGAGCATCCTGCATAAACTCGAATTGTCGGGAAGATTGGCCAAATGGGCCATAGAATTGAGCGAGCATGATATAACTTATCAGCCGCGAACCGCGATATAATCGTAGGTACTCGCCGACTTCGTCGCCGACTTTAGTACCAAAATAATGCCCGGGGTCGAGCAGGAAGCTTCTCGTGCTTCCTCTAGGCAACTCGACCTTTGGATCCTTTTTACCGACGGCGCGTCCAACGCATCGGGGTCCGGACTGGGACTCGTACTCGAGGTCCCAACTGGGGAAGTTATTCGCCAATCCATACGGTGCCCCGATATGACTAACAGTGAGGCCGAGTATGAGGCCGTAATTGCAGGGTTAAAGCTAGCTCTCAAATATGGAGCACGGCGAGTCGTCCTCAGATGCAACTCACAACTCGTCGTCAACCAAGTTACAAGAACTTTCCAAATCAAAGAGCAATGGCTACAAAAGTACTAGGCAGAAATTCACAAACTACTGCCAGAATTTGATGAATGTCGGCTCGACCAGATACCCCGAGCTTAAAACATCAAGGCGACGGCCTCGCCAAACTAGCAGCAGCCACAAAAAATATCACTAAAGAAAACGTGGTCACCCTCCTCCACTCCTCAATAGACCAACTAAAGGTACATTCCATAAATCTGACTTGGGACTGGCGCAATCGCATCATAACATATTTGCGGGAGGGAACACTCCCACAAGACAAAAAGGAAGCCAAAAAGCTTCAAATGCAGGCGGCCAGGTACAGCCTCATAAATCACAACCTTTACAAAAGAACGTTGGGAGGCCCCTTGGCAAAGTGCCTAGGGCCAAACCAAACAAGGCTCGTTCTCGAAGAAGTACACGAGGGACATTGCGGTGCCCATACAGGCAACCGAGCCCTCGTCAGATGCCTCATTCGGGTAGGGTATTACTGGCCCACTACGAAAAGGGAAGCCGCAGATTACGTCAAGAGATGTGAGCAGTGCCAAAAGTACGTACCTATGATACACCAAGCGGGCGAACTCCTTCACTCCATCACTTCACCATGGCCGTTCATCAAATGGGGAATGGACATCGTTGGACCCCTCCCAGCAGGGCGAGGTAAGACACATTTCTTTCTAGTTTTAATTGACTACTTTTCCAAATGGGTGGAAGCAGGTGCATTCGCCCAAATACGCGAACAGGAAGTCATCACATTCATATGGAAAAATATCATATGCCGCTTCGGCATCCCCAAAGAAATCAGCTGCGATAATGGACCTCAGTTCACCGGAAAAAAGATGACCGAGTTCTTCGAAAAATGGTGCTTCAAGAGAATACTCTCCACGCCATACCATCCCGCTGGCAACGGTCAAGCCGAATCCTCCAACAAAACAATATTGAATATCCTAAAGAAAAAGCTTGAGGACGCCAAAGGGCTATGGCCGGAACTGCTACCAGAGGTATTATGGGCCTACCGCACCCCGCCAAAAACAAGCACAGGCGAAACGCCATATTCATTAGTCTACGGGACTGACGTTGTTATACCCGTTAAGGTCGGAGAACCTAGCCTAAGATACTCCAATGAAAGTGGACCAAACAACTACGAGAACAGAAAACAAGACCTCGACGAAGTAGAAGAACGAAGAGACATGGCTCATGTAAGGATAGTAGCCCAAAAATAACAAGCGGAAAGGTACTACAACAAGAAGGCCAAAATACGACCACTCAAAGTCAGGGACTATCTCCTCAAGGACAAAACACAAGCGACCAAAGACCCAAAAGAAGGAAAACTGGGAACCAATTGGGACGGGTCGTACAAAATCACAGCGGCATCAAACAAAGGGGCATTCCAACTAGAAACAATGGAAGGAAAACTACTACAAAACAACTGGAACATCGCCCATCTCAAACACTTCAACTTCTAAAAAATGATGCCCCTCAAGTCGTACTATTTTTGCCTCACCCGGGTTTTTTCCCAATTGGGTTTTCTCGGGGAGGTTTTTAACGAGGCGATGGGGGGGACGTCTCGAAGTTCAAAGTATAATTCTCCGCCTGCCGGCGAGCTCTCCGGGCCGAACGATGAAGGGACTAGATACAGGGAAACTCCAATATATGTATGAAACCGACATGTACAATACTCCAACATATGAAATAAAGCAACATTTTAACTTCACCATCGGTCTTCTTTTGCAATCTAACATTCGACGTCGCTCGAATTACAACGGGTTAACATTTCGACCAACTCGAAATAACACCCCTATGGCCAAAGGCCATCGCCAAATGAAAAATTCGACCTCGCTCGAGACATTTTAAAATATTCGACCTCGCTCGAATTACAACGGGTTAACATTTCGACCAACTCGAAATAACACCCCTACGGCCAAAGGCCATTGCCAAATGAAAATTCGACCTCGCTCGAATCATTTAATATTCGACCTCGCTCGAATTATAATGGGTTAACATTTCGACCAACTCGAAATAACACCCCTACGGCCAAAGGCCATCGCCACATGAAAAATTCGACCTCGCTCGAATTACAACGGGTTAACATTTCGACTAACTCGAAATAACACCCCTACGGCCAAAGGCCATCGCCAAATGAAAAATTCGACCTCGCTCGTATCATCTAATATTCAACCTCGCTCAAATCACAACGGGTTAACATTTCAACCAACTCGAAATAATACCCCTACGGCCAAAGGCCATCGCCAAGTGAAAAATTCGACCTCGCTCGAATTACAACGGGTTAACATTTCGACCAACTCGAAATTACACCCCTACGGCCAAAGTCCATCGCCAGATGAAAAATTTGACCCCGCTTGAATCATTTAATATTCGACCTCGCTCGAATTACAACGGGTTAACATTTCGAGCAACTCGAAATAACACCCCTACGGCCAAAGACCATCGCCAAAAGGAAAAGTTTTCGATCTCGGTCTAATCGTTTAACCTTCGACGTCGCTCGATTTACTTGAGATCCGACGTTGCCCAAATCACTTTATACAACCTTGTTCGAGTTACTAAGATCTACGGTCGTCTACGACAAGACATCACATGAGGCTGAAAAACCAGGGACCCCTCGCAACAAACAAAAATAACAATTTAGAGGTACATAGCAAAAAAGTAATCGGTCCATTACAACTGGATATATTACAAAAGATTTTCTTACAAAGGGCTCAAGGACGCCCTCAGTAAAATAGCAAAGGAAAAATTAATACAACAAAGTCCTACGACACGTCATCCCCTATGGCGTACTCCTCATTGTACCAAGAATCGGAGGCGAGCATGTCCGCATCATCATCATCAACATCATTCCCGCCAGGCGTACCGGGGTCGTAACCACAAGCCTCACGAGCTACACGTGCTTTAACATGCACATCCCAAAGTTCTGCCTCGGAAACCTTCCCATTGGCTTGCAGGGACTTGTACACGTCAAGTTGAGCCTCGACGTGGACCCACATCTCATATAATTCCCACGGCACGACGGGATCAGCCGAAGCATGAGACGTAGAGGCTTGCGACTGCCGTCGCACTTCCTCCGCCTTCATAGCAGTAACTTGTTCGTTCAACACGGACAACTCCGCCTCCATATCTTGGATACGTTCCTCAAACCTCGCTACCTTGAGCGCGGACATCTCCATCTCATTATCCCGTTCAGATCTACAAATGTGAAGGGTGTCTTCCAAAGCCGCTATCTCAGAGATGGCAGTCGCCCTGCTCCTTTCAGCACGAGCCAATCCACCAGCCTTAACACTCATCTCGCCCCTCAGATCGATAGCCTCTACCTCCCTTCGACCAAGCTCAGCAATTAAGGTGGCCATCTGCGCTTGAAGGTCAGCGTTCTCGGCCATCACCCCCTTGCTCACCTCAAACTCGTCCTCCTTGGCCTTAAGAGCCGCCTCAAGTTCACTACATTGGGCAATGGCCTTCATCAGCTCTTCGTCCCGCTCTTTCAGCTCTTCGACCTTCTGCGCCAACTCTTCCTCCTTCTGCTTAAGCCCGTCACGGAACAGCTGAAAATTGCTGTCCTGAGTGAAGACATCGTCCAATGCACGATGCTTAGTGCGGTACTCCTTGTATTTAAAGGCCACTTTCCCAAAAACTACCGTCCTCTGCTTATCCCTTCGATCGCGCTCGATCTCCATGATGAGAGTCTAACATGCAGAGGAAAGAATGCTAGCTTAAGTAGATTAAGTATACAAAACTTCAAAAATAAAAAGAAGAGAGAAAAACACTTACCCACAAAGCCATGCCGGAAATATCCGCGATAGCTCTGCATCACTCATCGCCTTAAGCGCCGTACTCTCGGAAGCAGCGCACAAAAGGGCAAACACCGACGCTGCCTGCTCGGAATTCGCCAACAAGTCGTAGTCTACGGGGATGATTATGTGCCGGTCAGGACCCTCCGTCCTCACCTCCACGCGAGTATGTCGCTCCAAGAAAGCTCGCACATCTTCGGGATCGACGTCCGAACCTGAACCATCGTCCTCAACATGCACCATTCCACCCCCTCCGACAGCAGACGACACACCACCCTCAGCAGATCGTACAGATCCCCCGCCTTGACATACCCCTTCGGCCCTAGGGGACCTCCCTGCCAAAATGCCGTTCGCCATAAAAACGGCCCCTGTGCCTGACCTAGGCGAGGACGCCATTCCCAAAGCGACAACTCTTTTCTTTTCAAGATCGGTGGCGACGGCCTTCCCGAGCTCCACCCTCTTTCTTTTCCTCGACGATGATTCATCCCTGTTGGAAGGCTCATCCACGAGGTGGTAGATAGGCCGAGAAGAGATCTCATCCCGTACAACAACGTCATAAGGAGCATCCCTTGTTGGTACAGATTGAGTACGATCTCCTCGGACGGACTCAGCTAAGGGAAATTGCATCTCCGCCGATGTGACGGCCTGACGAAATGCCGGGACCGGAGCCTTCTTCTTGGAAATCCTACGACCTATCACCACAAAGAGGTCGTATCAATAAACCACGGCAAACAACCAAAGGTCAGAGCAAAAGTAACACTTACCAGACGAAACTTTCGGCCCAAAGCGTTTGAGGAAGGCGGGCCAATCTCGAGTCCCCACCACGTGAGGTAACACGAGAGCTACTCAATCCTCAATGACAACGACGGGAAAGGGTGCACGCCTCTCAGCTGCACAGTAAAGTCACAGGTAAATAAAAATTAGAAAGAACGAAAGTAAACAACAGGCGTACACTTCCAACACCTACGGTTATGATTCCACTGCTCTGGAAATCCAGCGGGGTCCGACACCAAGTGCTCCATTTTCATGAAGAAATATTTATGCCAAAACATTCGGCTTGCCCTGTCGTCCGTTCCAACCACCAACCCCTTGGTCCCACGATGTCGCAGATGTATCATGGCACCCCTATGAAAACTCGGGGAAAATAAATGTAAAAGGTGGTGAATGCCAACCTCACACCCAGCCAACTCTGCATACTTCGTCAGCACCCGAAAGATCTTATACGTATATGGAGACAGCTGTGCCGAGCAGACTTCGTAGAATTGACAGAACTCCTCCGCCAGCGGAAGAAGAGGGAGGGTATGACCGATCACAAAAGGATGCACGTAAAAAGCACAATATCCCGGTCTGTGGACCTCCACGAGGTCCCTCCCAGCTGGAACCATCTCGACATGAGGAGGAATATTGTACGTAGACCGGAGTTCATTTATGTGAGTTGGCCCGGTCTTAGAGATCACCGGAACGGGGGAAGGAGCGGGCTCCTTGTGGAAATCATTCATGGACATAGGGTTTCTGGGGAGTATCTCTTCTACGGTGGGAAAACTATCACCCTCCTCAACCGCTACATCCTCGCTACCGGAAGGAGGGGCCATAGACAACGGAGTGGCGTCAGAAACCTCATCATGTGCACGGTAGGTTCGGGGCATCTTGGTAATAGAGGGTGTGCTGGTAAACCTAAAATGAACAACGGTGACTGAACGGAAAGACGAGAAGCAGAGCTACAGGAACTGAGCTAAAGGACTGAGATAGATAACCAAAAGGGGCAATGTATACACAAGGAAGGAAATGGCTAAAAGTTTCTGAAAAAACAAAACCTTCACCAATTTATAGGGTTGGATGGCGCGAGAATCGAAGCAGAAACTACCTATGGCGCTAAAACCAAAGCAACAAGCAATCAGACGCTGTCTCGGGAAGGTGCGTAATGATGACGCGCGTGGGAGTGATGCCACACCTTGATAACTACATCAATCAGGGTTCCGTGGAACGTGTCACTCTCTCGGCCTTGGCCAAACCGGCGCAATTCAACAGCCAAATTCTCCAACTAAAACGGATGATGTCTGCTTATCAAGGACATGCAGGGCCACGGCCTCAACAAGCGGTGGGACTAACTGTATAGGTCCAAGTTTGGCAACCATGGAAATGGATAAGCAAGACATGGGACGGGGTCACCACAACCCAACGACTGATGGTAGTTGTGACAAAGGACGACGACCAAAAGTGGGCAGCTAAAATAAGATAGTAACGGTAGTATAAACTTAGAAAGAGACAGGAAGAATATGCCTTTTGGATATTCTTTATATTGTACTTTTTAGGTTTTTTTTTGGAAAAGATCCCTTATAGATAGGAGGAGATAGTAAACAAGAAAAGGGGCTGCCATTTCAAAGAAGAAAGAACACATTGTAAAGAGAAGAAAGGAATATACAAAAGAATTGTCTTATTCGCTTTACTCAAGCGCATGTTGTTTAACTTTCATCCATAAATCTCAAGATGCCACATTCAATCATTCATATCGGCTGCATATCTTTTCACGCCATCAGAAAGAGGAGGCACCCAATCAGACAATCATTGGGTGACAGTCCCTTAATACTATAACTATTATCATTTCTTGCATTTATTGCACTTTTAGGATTTTATGTATTTTGTCAATCATACCGTATTGAACACATCGCTTAATGCTCCTAAACTGTTCTCTCTATATTAGAATTTTGTTCCATTTGATCTAGAAATTATTAATTTCAACTGAGATTCATTCCATTAATTTGTTACTAATTAGTTTAGCATTTATTTTCTCAAACAGTAATACTCTAAAATGTCATTAAGTATCTATATCACATCCTTGGGATGTGACCCTACGTATACGCATGATATTTTGTGCACTGAGTTGCCCTTTTTCACGCTAAATTTAAGGTTGCCAAGATGTTTGACAGTTTATGAGAAGAGAACTGTGGAGTCCACCCAAGTATATGCATGAACAAACATCTTCAAATTGTTCTAATTACTTCAGGTTCCACTACTAATTTTTGCACCTCCATTACAAGTTGTAAAGTTACTTTGGCACATGACCCATGATTCATTATAAACCAGCGTATATTCTTGAATATGATACAGTGATGTGTTAAAAAGGGTAACTCGGTGTATAAGGCATCTTGCGTTCACGCAGTGTTTTAAGGGATGTGATGTAGACAGGCTACCCTAATACAAGTATTAGTGGTTGCTTCTATGGCTCGAACCAGTGACTTTATAGGTCACACAGATAAAACTTAATCGTTGATATGTTGAAAATATTTTTGAATGAAAGAGAAACATCCATATCCTTGATATCACTTTTCACAATTAAGCTACAGATTAGCACAAATGTCTTTTTCAGTTAATATACTCTATTATTCTGGGTGGGGACACACATGCTAAAAAAAGGACAAAAATGTGCAAATTTCCGAACGAAAAAATAAATAGAATGAGTAACTCAGTGTTTACCTTGAAAAAATTTACAATTATATTTAATTTATAATTCTAAAAATACGTGATTTATCTTAATACTAGTTGTTAGGAGAATAATGCTAAGTGTGAATGAACAAGAAATGATAAACAAATCAGTGTTGTTATAAGGCTGAGGGCCTCGAGCTCTGCGATGTGGGACCTCGAGGCAGCCTTTAATAGGTTGATGACGAGCAATAAATGAAGAACAATATATGAACAAATGATGAACAATAAATGAACAAGCAATAAATATGTAGAGTAATTGTTGAGCACGTTCAAGCAAGAAGACCGGAGAATGTTCTATTGTATTCGGTATTCCTCCCTCTACAAAATGACAAGGGTGCCCTTTATATAGGAGGGGGAATCCCAACATAGTACACGTCTAATAATAACGAGGAAATGCTATCGTACAGCTGTATAATAGCTTAGTACGAATATGTACTTTTCTTGTAGACCTGGTCAGCTCTAAACACGTGTATTTGGGAATTTTTCCGCCTTTCCATGACGATCATCGATTGTACTGCTCCGAGATCAACCATAGTGAGCCTTCGATGTGCTCCCTCGAGGGACATACATCAGGGTCGTACCTCACGTTCTGCTTCGGGCTTCTCGAGGTTGGGCGTGGAACGGCGTAGTAGTCCCAAAGTCGAACTCCCCAATTTTAGCCGTATACACTCAGAATAATTGCAATTTGCAAACATACAACAAAGTTCTTTCATAATTGTTTGAAATGATAAAACCAGCATATGCTTCCATCAACATGACACCATAAGGGCACAAACACCACATCTAAGCAAAACCAAAAACGAGTGTGTCATAGTAAACTATGTCCTCATTAGTTTAGCTACTTAGATGCCAGCCCGCAGGCCACAAAAAGAAAATGAATAACCAAGCAATATAGACATAAAAAGAAATGGAAATGAAAGAAATTAGGCTTGCCAGAATTAGGAATTGTCAAATGAATAACTTGCGAATATTCCTGAAAACAAGTAGCAGTACTAGTCTTTATGAAGCTAATAAACAAGTTGCACCAGTGGTCTAGTGGTAGAATAGTACCCTGCCACGGTACAGACCCGGGTTCGATTCCCGGCTGGTGCATTGCCTTTTTCAATTCACAGGTCATCTTTTTGCATCTTTGATTGTTTTTTTCATCTAAAGCTTTGATCCTTCACATGCCTCAACCGCAAGCCTAAAATGGACATGTTCAAAAGAGCATTTATTAAGTACAAATACAATTGTTATATACCATTAAAGTACCAAGCCCCGTTATGCAAAAGCAAACAACTAAGAAATAATCTATACATAATTTGACATTTAGCTAGAGTTTAATCATAATCCTTTAATTCAAAAAAAAAAAAAAAAAAAAAGAATCTGGCCTTTGTTCTTTGTTTTAAACTTTCCATGAGCACATGATCATATCCGACATCGTCTCATCTTAAACTGACATGCACAACATTTCTTAAATTTTTTTAACTTATATACATTATCAATATGGTAATAGAGTTTTACATTATTGGATCATTCAATAGAGGCAAAATGGCTTCGGGGCCACTCAAACTTGTACCCATTTGTCAACCCTATAAATAAACTCACAACTTTCCCATTTTAACACTTTTACTTGAGAAAATGACTACTAATACGCACTTTCGACCATTGACCGTACCTATGTCTAAGCGGCATAGCTGACATGGTCAAATTGGGTGAAATTCATGGTGTTAAGGCGTGTAGATAGAATTTTTTTTATTAAAAAAATATTATAATCGGGAAAAAAATATAAAGAAAAAAGAATAAAAAGGCCTATCTTCTCCCTTTCTCGTTTCCCCTCCCCTCCCACGTTTCTATCGTCTTCGCTAGCAAATTCCCCACCCTCTTTATGTATTTTTTTTCATTTCCTATCCTAATTTCCTTTCCCCATTCCCTTTCCTCGTTTCTTTTCCCCTCCCTCTTTCCATTCCAATTTTTTTTTTCATTTGCTAGTCTCCACCCACTTTTTTGGTCTAACCTCCCTCAACTCCCCCACAACCGACACCTTTACCCCGTTTTCGATGTCAACAGCTCCCCCTTTCTTTTCTTCTTCCTTTTCCCCTTCTCCTCTTTCTTCCAAAGCAAGCCTAGTTAGAAGGCTACAGCTAAGGAATTGCAGGTGAGAATCTAGGAAAGATTAGGCTGCTTTGATAGATTTTTACATTCCTATGCCACATAGGAAACCTTATTACCCTCAATGTTTAAGGTTTGATTTAATTACACTTAGTATACCAAATTACCAATCCTATACCATACTTAATTAAGGGTCTAATTAATGGACAGTTTTTACTCCTTAATTAAAGGTGTCCATATATCCCACGTTTCTCTATCCCCCTAATTCCTATGACCTGCGCCGTTTTTCCCCTCCCCTTTCTTCCTCTTCTCCATTCCTTCTTCTTCTCAAAAAATACAGAGATGGAAATTGCAATTTTGTTACGTACGAAATAGTAGGGCCCACGCTTTCCTATTTCTTTTCGGATTCAAAATTATATTCTTATGGTTTTACGACATAGAGCTACTGCCTTTTTTGGTATGTAAGCAAAAGCAATCTAGGGCTCTCAATTTTTTCGTTGGAGAAGAGAAGCATAAGCCCAGCCTCAGGCGTGTCAAATGTTGATGTCAATCTCAAAATTCTATACAATATTTACCTTCAAATCACCCCTGAAACCAATCAATCCCCTACCCCTTCTTCTGACTTTGATTCAAAGATTCAACTTTTAAAGACTAAGCTTCACCCAGAAACCTTAAATTGATTTTTAATTTTTTTTTGTAGAAATTTTGTAGGTGAAGAGAAAATTTTGTAGTCAACATTTTTTTTCAACATAGATTGTAGTTTAATTATAGTATAAATGTAGTAATTTTGTAGATACCCTTAAAAACAGTACAGCTTTATACAATACTAAAACTGATTTGTAGTTTATTTGTAGTTTTTTTGTAGAAATTTTGTAGATGAAGAGAAAATTTTGTAGTCAACATTTTTTTTCAACATAGATCGTAGTTTAATTGTAGTATAAATGTAGTAAATTTATACCCTTAAAAACAATACTATTTTATACATACTTAAACTGATTTGTAGTTTATTTGTAGATAAATGTAGGAATTTTGTAGATATTAACATAAAATCAGACTTTCATAGAATTTGTAACATAACAATTTTAATCAGCTCCCCCTAATTCCTAAGACCAGCACCGTTTTCCCCCTCCCCTTTCTTCCTCTTCTCCATTCCTTCTTCTTCTCAAAAAATACAGAGATGAGACCCATTTTTTTAATTAGATTTTTCCCATTCAATTGTAGCATGATTGGAATTTTGGACATGATTGAGTGTTGTTGCTGAGGTATTGTTCTATATTTTATTATTTTTTTGATTTGTGGATTGAGAAAAAAAAAAGATAAAGAACAGAGTATCGGCAGTATTGGCTTCTACAATTTGACTTGATTTTGTTAGATAACTGGTCGCCTTTTTGATGTGTGGATTGAGGAAGAAACTCGACGAACTGATTTGTACAATTTGATTTCAGTTTGTTGAAGCTTTTCGTCTTTTTTTTTTTGAATTACGAAAAAAATTCGGGAGAGATCAGATAAAGGATTTGCGTTCAAATTTGAACTGAAGGTCGCTAAATCAATTAGGATATTCTTTTCCTGATTTTTAGCGCGCCATATTAGGAAGATTCAGCTACTATTAATTACTAATTAATGAATGGTATAAAAGTTGTAGAAAAATAGTGTACAGGTTGGGTAATTTACAAAATATGCACATATTTGATAATAGAGTTTCATATATGGTAATAAAGTGAAATTTTTTGTCTTCAATTCAATTTGTCGATGGCATTCGGTAAAAAAAATTGGAATGAATGTTTGTTAGGTCTTTTGGGTGGAATAACAACAACTTTTACTGGAAAAAACAAAGGAGGGGGAGGGGGCAAGGAGGGGGGAGGGGGAGAGGTAGTGATTATAACTTGAAAATGAAGCTTTCGTGTAAGTGGAAGAAGATGATAATGGTTGAAAATTGCTGAGGCTTGGTGTTGTTGCTGGTGGACTATTGGCGGAGCTATGGTGGAGAAAAAAAGAGAGAAAAAGAAATTAAAAAAATTTGTTAAATTAATTTTTTTTTCAAAATGTGGGACCCAAAAATTCCACATGTCATATAATAAAGATCAATCATGTGACATGACATTCGTGTCAGTGCAATTGACGAACACGTTCAATAGGAAGTGCTTATTAGTAGTCATTTCCTCAAGTAAAAGTGTTAAAATGGAAAAGTTGTAAGTTTGTTTATCGGGTTGATAAATAGGTGCAAGTTTAGGTGGCTTCAAGATCATTTTGCCTTTAATATATAACACATATAACCATAAATATTACATATGATTAGTAATATGTATTTACCCTTAAAAATAGATAACAATCGAATTTTTACGCGGTTTTAATGATATGTGGACTAATTCAATAGAAGTGATTTATGACGTTAGCTAAGCAAACTAAAGATAGAATAAACAGCCAAACCAGTAGTGATATTGAGTCCGGGCTTGGTTAAAAAGCTTAACAAGTAGCCTGCCTTCGATTCGTAGCCGATATATATATATATATATATATATATATATATATGTGTGTGTGTGTGTGTGTGTTACTTAGAAACAAATATATGTTACTTTGATATGCGTGTTACCGTGTGTTTATTGAATAATAAACTTTCCCTTTATATAGTAGAGGAGTTTTACCCAAAGTACAATCCTAAAAAGGTAAAAATCTTCATTTTCGCTAATCACTGATCTGCTGCCGATACGGGCCGAGATCTACGCCGTGATATCCGGCTAGGCATGGGTATCATGGCCCTTTGTTAATCGTGCGCGGTCGTTTGGCAATCCTTTTTGAGGTCTCGGAGCTCGAACCGGGTCTAGGGGAATGGTCTTGATGGCTCGAGGGCAGGTGTTTTGTACGGGCCATGATACAGGGGGCCCCCAGCTTCGACTTCGATTCCTCGTAGTTATATCTTTGTTTCGTTTGCCCCACCGGGAGATCGGGATGCTTATTAACCCCGGTTTTACTCGTATATAGATAGTCCCCTCGTTTCTTAGAGAGTAGGCTTGCCGAAACGATGAGAAATGATAGATGTTCTCTGGTTCCTTCCTCTGTACGTTATAACAGAAATGACGAAGAAGTTGAAACGTCCCATCAGTCGCATCGTTCTGACTTCGGACATGTGTCAACCATCGGCTGGTTGCCTCCGCATGCGATGCATAGCGAACTTCCCCTATGAAAGCTTCTATCCCTTGTTCTTTTTCCTTTTTCTGACCAAGCTTCTTCCTTCGAACTCTCAAGTTATCATCAACTTTCTTCAAACCTTCATATCTTCATCCTTGATTTTCAAATTTTCATAGTTATTTTCTGGTTCTTACCCAGCTTTTCCTAAAATAAATCATACTCAGCTCTTCATCCTCCAAACTTGTTCCTTTTTCTTCAATTTTCAAAATTTTCCAGATAGAAATGGCGAAAACGTCTAAATCAGTTCCTCAATAGGCTGCCTCTTCATCTTCCCAATCAACCGTTGATACCAAGGCGGTCGCTCCCAAAATAGTTGTCCTTGAGACGACTGCTACCGAAGTGGATGTCACCGAGTCGACGGCCGCTGAACCGGCCCCCAAACCCCCTTGAAGATGTTTATTCTCGGGGGCTGCTTAATTGCGGACGACTTCAAGTTCAAGAAAGCCTCGTCCAAACAAGACCGAGGTGAATGGGCATCGAGATATATATGCTCAATCACCAAAGATACTCTCCCACTGTTCGAGAGGACTATAAATGAGATATAAGGACGTGGTAGTCCCCGGGACCGAAGATGATATAACTACCCATATGAAGGGGTATTTAAGCGTTTATACTTATCCCTTCACATTGGGCCCGGTAGACCGGTCGTTTGGATTTTTTCAAGAGGTATGAGGTGTTCCTGGGGAAAATCCACCCATCTTTCTAAAGGATCGTGATCCTCCTTCGTTATTTCGTGGATAAAACCGAGTCTCCACGGTTCACCCTCGACCACCTGCCCCATCTATATAGTCCCCGAATTTTTCGAAGGGGGGGGGGGATTAATCAAGCTTACTCATTGGGCCAGCAAGGACCCCTTGTCGAGCATCGACGAGGATAGAGATCGAGACTGGCATGGGCGTTTCATTCGGATGAAGACCGAAGACCTGATCCCTCCCGAGTTTCTTCCATTCCCTGAGAAGTGGAACGTATCTTATAAGTACATCATTTCCCTAAGTGTCAATTTTTTCTTCACTTCCTTTTTCCTCACTCGCACTTTGTGGTTGTGTAGCTGCTGCCTGGGTTCCAAATGCTATGCCCAGCTCAAGCAATGGATCGAAGGCATCTGTAAGCAGATGTCATACCCCGAGCGCTCATGGCACATGCTTTCGAAAGGTCGACGGGAGGCCCGTTCTCATAGTAAGGCCCATCTCTGAATAGTTATTACCATATTTTTAACTTATATCATACTGAACTTCCTTCTTTTGTAGGTTTGCCGAAGACTACCGAACTTAGGCCTTGGGAAGGGGATGAGGACGTATCCTTGTTCTTTTATACCTCCGTCACAAGACAGCTCGGGGCTGCCGCGGGGGAAAAGAAGAAGAAGAAGAAGAAAAGAAAGGCTTCGGATACCCGAGCTCCGAGGTGAAGCCAAAGAAAAAAGTGGCTCGTAAGCCAAAGAAGAGCTCCAGCTCTCGGGCACCGGATTCAGATTCGCTTCTTCGGCTTAGGGATGAGTCCGAAAAAGATGATATTTTTGTTGCCCACGGCTCTACCCTCATCGGGAAACAGGCCACAGCCAACGGGGCGGGCCATGAGACCGACCTTACCCCAACTCAAGAGGTCAGGATGGATATGGGGGCTGAGACCCCCCGAGATGTTGGCTCCGCTCCGAAGGAAGCACCCGGTGTACTAGAAATTATAGGGATGCCCTCCTACACCGAGTCTATGCTCGAAGAGGCCCAAGCAGGAAAAGAGAAATCCAATGAAGGGGTACATGGTGCGGACAACCCCCTTCATTCTTTCTTTGATGGTGTGGACTCGTCCACTTTAGAAGATTTTTCTGGGCTAGGTGACCTGGAAGTCCCGAAGAAGGATACATCTTCAGAAGCTGGCGTGCCGAGTTCGAGCACAAAATTGATTAATCAAGTCCCCGCTCCGAGTGTGGACCCCGGTCATAAGAGATCGGTTATTCTTACTCTCCTAGAGGATGCTCGAGTTCTGTCTGCTCCTGTGGGAATAGCCAGCTATCTTCGATGCTTGGTGACCGATGAGAACCAGGAAAAAATGAACGAGGTGAATATGCCCTGCCTTTTCAATGAGGCACAGCAAACGCTGAACTGGGTAAGGCATTCTTACGTCTTTTTGAACTTTACTTAAGTTTTGATAGCTCTCACGTCTTTCACTGTTTTGCAAGCCTCGGGACTTCATCATGAGAGCTTCCTTTGATATCGGTAGAGGTCAAGGAGCAGGCTCAAAAAGGGGTATGAACAAGCTCCTCAGCGAGCAATAAGACAGGGCCATCAAAGACCTTCAGGTCAAGCTGGATAGGGTTCAGAAGGAAGCTTCGACCCTGAGGGGGGAACATGCCGACGTGGTCGAAAAGGTAAAGGTCTTTGAAGTTAGAAACGAGGAACTAGTCATAGCGACTAAAGACCAAACCTCACAGGTCTACCAAAAGATTGACCTGATCGCCCAACTCTGAGTTGAAATGAACGAGGTCCAAGCCATGGCTGATGGATGGAAAGGAAAAATGGACTGCTGGCTTCGGAGAAGGAAACCGCCCAGGCAAAGCTGGCATCGGTAGAGGTTCAACTTCGGGTGGCAAAGGAGAAAGCCGACAAGCGGTCCCAGATGAATGAAGATCTCCGAGCACAACTGAGCTCGGCTCTAGTAGAATTGGATGCCCTCGATAAGGAATACGAAGCAGTAAAGTCCAAGTTGGACATAACCTCTGCCGATGTAGAAGAGATGGTGGCCCAGTACAAGGCCGATGTCGAAGCAGCCGAAGCCCGCCTAAAGACCAACGCTGAATATATGAGGCGACTGTCTCGAAGGGAGACCCTCGAGGAGATCCATGCCCGAGGCTTCGACCTGTCGGCCGAGATCGAGGAGGCAAAAAAGCTTGAGGAAGAGACGAAAAAACTTTTCGAGCCCGAAGGTGCGGAGGGCTCCGACGGTTCTGGCGACGAATCGGGCCCTGGTAAAGAACAAGCATGAATGCCTTAGAACTTTTTTAGTTTTTGTGTTGTGTATATTTTTGTTTATTTTGAGGCCATTTTTGTTGGGCCTTTGTAAATACATTTCGGAATATATAAAATTTCCCTTTTTGGCAATTTCGAGTCTCTACTTTTTTAGCATATTTTCTACTTTTGAAAGTATTTCTAATGCCTTAGTATAGAATCAAATATGGTAATAAGTCGTTTGCTTTTTGGAGGTCCGAACAGAACCTGACTTCAATGCAACTTTATTTGCTCGAAGCTTTGAAAACTCGGAGTGACCGAAAATTTTCCCAAGATGCTTAAGTGATTCTAAATGATGCTTTTCTCGAGGATAACCTTTTAGCAGGTTTTGAATTTTGATGAAGGCCTTATGTTTTGATTACGGGCTTCGTACATTGATGTTTGGCATATTTCTATATATTGTAATAATATTTTATCCATATTTTAATCGCTTTTTGGTGCTATTTGGTGTTAAAAATGCCCAACATTTATTAATTATTGGTTTTATGACTAATTAAGTAGTGTGTGATGATTTAGGATGTTTGGAGTGCAAAAGTATGAGGAAAAGGTGCTCCAGCTATAGGAGGAGAGGGTGGATGCGTCGCATCCGACCTTAGAAAAAAGGCTATTTGGCGCACCCTTAGCAGTGAAGTCGGAAGAAGGCATCCACCTTAGCATTCGCACCTGGGCACATCAAAGTTGAGGGAACAGAGGGTGGACGATGCTGAGAAGTTGAAGCTGAGGCGGATGCGAAGCATCCAACTCAACATCAATCCCTGAAGCTGATTCAGAAAAGGAAAAGGAAAACTTTGGCCCGCGACTTTTGTACGCTGTATATAAGCCAAAAATGCCTCTTTTAGGTCATCTAACACACTTGGAAGCGGAGAAAAGCCATCATAGAGTTTGGAAACCACAGAATTCGTCTTGAGTTCTTGCTTTTCCCTTTTTTTCTTGATTTTTATGTATTCTTGGGAATTATTTTAGATTGCTACCATGACTATGCGTAGCTAAACTCATTCATTCTGGGGTTGTGATTTTATAAGAATGTTGATATTCCAAGATTGATTTGATGATTTTATTTATCATATTGGGTTGTTTATTCATATCCTGAGTTTACTTATTTTACTGCTTGGCTAACAGTGAAATACTATATATGAATTTTGAGTTTAACTTGAAAGAGGTAATTCTTGATTGCAATAGGATTGAATAGAGAGCTTTCGCGAACCTAGTCATTAGGGAATTGATTTGCGAATACGGATAGAATATACCTATTCGCCGTGCTTAGCCAATTGTGCAAGAAATTGTTAATGTGTTCTTTTTATCTCTAATCTCATAGAAATATATGGTTTAGAATAAATTGAATAGTCGAGTAGAAGTTGTCAAATTTCTACGAGTATTATTATCCTTGCAGGTTAATAACCCAGATAAATTAATAAGTCGAGTCGATTGACGAATTCAACAGGATTGTTAGCCAGCCATAACCTTGGAATATTATTTCTCATCGAATTCAACCCTTCGTGCTAAGTGCGATAATTAATTAGTTTTTATTTAATTCACTCTAGTTAGTAGAATTAATTAAACAAAAATCACCTTGACACTGTTCTTGACTCGATAAATTAGAATTTGCTTGATTTACTTGATAATTGATCGCATGTCCTCGTGGGAACGATACTCCAGTCACTCTTTATTACTTTATTGACTGTGTATATTTGCGTGTGCGAATTAGGGAAACAAGTTGGTGTCTCTATTGCTGGGGACTTAGAAATTAATTTATTTACCAGATTAAGCTTTTACTACTCATCGAGTTAAGTTTATAATCTTTTATTTTGGCCGGGAGTTAGATCTCAGGTACTTTGCTTGATGTCGCCCAAACTCACACCACTAATTGGGATTGTGAGGCGGTCGATGCAATTATAAATACCCAACGCGAGTCGGGTTCGATTCCACAGAGAGCTTTATGTGAGATTAGGTATATACCTAGTCTAGTGTATGATGTGCCCAAGATTGCACTTCCACATATTCAGTTTTTTCTTTTCTATTTCTAGTTTGTATGCTAATGCTTGTAATTGAAAAGCTAAGAGACAATATTTTTGATATTGTTGTTTTTCAAGTTATAAAAGATCTAGGGTTTCAACTTCCGCCTAGATAGTTACCTAATGGATTGAGAGCTTTAGGGCATGTTTGGTTGATCGGGATACAATATAGAAATCACATGCGATTACTCACTCTATACCTCTCGGTAGTTTGAGTGATTTTGCCCAATTTGGCTTTCTCAAGTCCAAATGGGTATTTCACGAAACAAGTGATAGATGCTCAAGTCGGGTCTTACTATCTCTAGATTCAACCCTTTAATTGAGGCTATCAATTTCTTGAGTTCACTCCAATTTCTTATTAGCCAAGTTTTCCTAAACTTAGTCTCTCTTTCTCATGTAGAGACTAAGTCAATTAGGCATGAATCAATGTTTGCAACCATCAATTCTCAAATTCAAGCAAGAACTAGGCTAAATATCATATACCCAATCATAAGTAAGCCCTAAATCAATCATCCATTAAGTACCCATACTAGGGTTGGGTCACAACCCTAGTTAGAAATTTAGCTACTCATGAAAAATGAAGAAATTAAAGAAGAAACTAAGATAAATTCATAATAGATGATTAAGGAAAGAAAATCTAATGTTAAAATGTTGAACTAGTACAAAGTTACCCAATACAGTAAAGAAAAACAACTATCTATTCTCAGGTGCACCAAACTTGACCTAAAAATGGCAAAATGATCTATTTATACCCACTAAAATTCCCGGACAAAATTTCCCCTGCGGAGGTTGTGCAGCCGCACAATTCTGTGTGCGGTCCACACTTTGAAACTTAGCTTGACAGGTTGGACTTCCGCGACAGCACAATTCTGGGTTGCGGCCGCACTTCTTCAACTTCTGCGGACCGCATATTTTTTAGTGCGGCCGCACTCTTGATTTTGCGGCCACACAATAATGGTGCGGTCTGCACTTTTTGAACTTGGGCTTTGGCATGGGAGAACTTCTGCGGACCACACATTTCTGAGTGTGGTCGCGCTCTTGATTCTGCGGTCGCACAATAATGGTGTGGTCCGCACTTCTTCATGACCCTAAAATCTCATCTCTCTGAACCTCATCTTCTGCAGTAGCACAATAATTGTGCGGTCCGCACTTTTCAAAGAAATTCTGTCAGAGGCTTTCTTCATGTTCTACGGTCGCACTCAATATTGTGCGGTCCACATTTTGCCCTTTTAGCCTTGTTTTGGTCCTTGTCCAAAATTACTCCTTCTTGAGTTGATTTTCATCCCTTTGGCTCATATTCCAATACTCCTGCAAGAAAGCACATTTCATTAGTTTTCGAAAATACCTTTAAGCAATTTTGAGCTAAAATGAAATTAAAAGTGTGCAAATAAGTAGCCAAAATCCCTACTTATCAACTCCTCCAAACTTAAGCTTTTGCTTGTCCTCAAGCAAATAAGGTAATTCCCACCTCCACAAGACAAGAACTATTTCAGCTGGCCTAAGGTGAATCAATCACACATCAATTGGGACCAACAATTACCCACAACACGTATGAATTATCAACAATGCAATAATTTGACTTTTTGAGTACAATAGTTCTAATGTGACACTAGAGCATCAAGAATTGACTTTATTCATCAAAGAAGCTCGCTCTATCATGTAGGTCATTGTGGATTTTAAACTCCTCCTCCTCTACTCTCTGTTAGCATATCTTACTTTAGAATGTAACACTCAATTCTAAGATTGTGAAAAGTTAACTCATCTCTCTCAAAAGAATGTCACAAGTACGACTCTAAGTACCATATGGTTGCCCCTTATGTAAATCACCACTAATGTAAGCTCACTCAACTTGAAATCATGTAGGGCGTTTTCGGGATGTAATGAAGGCTTTTGGACCAAAGTAGGACTTGTTTGAATAGAATGGGTTCATCTTTCCTTAAGCACTCCATTTTCTCTTTGTGGCTCATACATTGTCGATTCTTTGAGTCATTTTCTTTTTCCTCGGGGGAACTAGAGAGACTTAAAGTCACTTTTTATTTGTCATGTTATTCAATTTCTCCTTCTCTATTTACTCCGTGCCTTTCATCCTTGGTTTTCTATGAATCCCGTCAACTCTTTACGTTATTCCCTTTCTTTTTGGCATTTTTTCTTTTTGTTCTTTCTTTCTTTTCTTTGCCTTCCCTTTTCTTCATTTCTTTCCTCTTCTTTGTAACTTTCTATCACTTTTAAACTCCTCGTCTCTCCCCCAAACTTATGTTTTAGCCAATTGTTTCTCAAGAATGCTAAGAAAAGATCGGGTGCCAAGAGAGGGTCATTACAAAATGGATAAAGGCTTGTAACGTGGTTATTGAATGAAAAAAGGGCTTAGGCTCAAATTGGTTGACTAGGGATATCACATTTGTAGGCTATGGAAGATTTCAAATTGGATCAAGGAGAGCCTACAATTATTTCTCAAGCCAAGCTACACTTAGAATTTTGCCTAGAAAAATATTTGGGGCAAGTTCTAGACTAATAGCACGGGTACTTGGACTTGCAACTAAATATCTCACCTCTCACACTACTGGATTGCTAAAGAGAACGGAGTCGAGAGCCCACAACAACCCTAGTTAAGATTGAAAATCACAAATGACTCGACTGAACCACTCGATGACTGCTTTAGTCAACACAAGAGTCAAAAGGTCACAACTAGAGCTGTTGTTTGCCAACGACTTGTTTTTAATCATAAGGCCGTAGGTAAATGTGTTGGTACCTAGTGAAGCATGCTTGAGACCCTTTTCTTCATTACTACTATTTTTACCTAATCATAAAAAAACGGACTCAATCCTTTAAGAAGGTTGTCACGCCATCTATCGTTGGGAAGAGCTACCCGGTTAAAATTAGATCAAAGAGAGCCTACAATCATTCTCAAGCCAAGCTACATTTAGAATTTCGCCTAGAAAAACATCTGGGGCAAGTTGTAGACTATTAGCACGGGTACTTAGACTTGCAACTAAATATCTCAACTCTCACGCTGCTGGATTGCTAAAGAGAACGGAGTCGAGGGCCCGCAACAACCCTAGTTAAGATTGAAAATCACAAATGGCTCGACTGAACCACTCGATGACTGCTTAAGTCAACACAAGAGTCAAAAGGTCACAACTAGAGCTATTTTCTGCCAACAACTTGTTTTTAATCATAAGGTCGTAGGTAAATGTGTTGGTACCAAGTGAAGCATGCTTGAGACCCTTTTATTCATTACTACTGTTTTTACCTAATCATTAAAAAATGGACTCAATCCCTTAAGAAGGTTGTAACGCCATCAATCGTTGGGAAGAACCACCCGGTTCATACAAAACCCACCTTTGGAAAGAATTGTGGTATTAAGAAAACCAAAGGCTTATTGCTCACTTAAACATAAAAAGAAGCTACAAATCAAAAAAAAACTATTAAAGTAAATAAGAAGTTATACTACTTAAGTAAAACAAACTAAAGAAGCTATAAAATAAACTACTAAAAGTAAGACAGATGAATATACAAACCGAGGGGAAATGAATATATACATCAAGGGAAAGGGAGAGATATATACATAACAAAGGAGAAAATAAAGCTAAAAGAAAAATAGTATTAGAGTTATTACAGGCCAAATGTCATCAAATATCATCAAAGTCATCCAAAATAAACCAAAATAGACCACCCCCTGAATAAGAACAAGCATTGTCCTCAATGCTTAATAACAATCAGAATGAGGAAGGGTAGAGAGTTAAGAGAACTCCCTATGTGGTCTCAGTGTGCATGAGGTCATCAACATCCTCGGGGTCCTCCAATTGGATCTCATCATCCTCCGGTCGAGGAATAACAGGGTTTGAGAACATCTGTAGCATCTCCTCACCAGTGTGGGCAGCAAGGTCTGGCTCTTCAGACTGGATAGTTGCTGCCTCTGATGGCTCCTGCACTGATAGTGTTGTTGGTGCTGACTCCATCAGCAAATCAAGTGGTATATCTCCAGCAGATGCTATCTTGGCCACTTCTTTTCTCAACCTATCCACTGATTTCTTTGAAGCCTGAGATTTCCGCATCTTTTCACCTGTTTTCCCAACTCCTCAATGACTTCCCTATGTGCCACCAGGGTATCCATAATGGTCTTCTGATTTTCCAGGATCTTTGATAATGTTTCCCCCACTGACGGAGGTACCTGTGATGCTGTTGGGGCAGAAGACTGTGCTGCAACAACACTGGATATGTCAGACAATTTTGAAGTAGCTGTTTGCATCCAGTTGTTGAGACTCGCCAATGTCTGGGAGACTCGTAGCGCAGTGAGCGGATATGTGGATGAGGCAGTGATAAGTAGGGATTTTGACCGCTTATTTGCTCTCTTTTACTTGCGTTTTAGCTCAAAAATGCTTAAAGGTATTTCCGAAAACTAACAAAATGTGCTTACTTGCAGGAATATTGGGAAATGAGCCAAAGAAGTCAATAACAACTCATAAAGGAGTCAAAAATGAACAAGAACCAAAACAGGGCAAAAAGGGCAGCAGAGGAGAGATTCAGAGAGTAGTGTTTGGGCCAGCTAAAGGCATGCAGGAGGTCAAGTGCGGCCGCAATAATTATTATGCGGTCCGCAGGTTTGAAGAATTAGAGAGCAGTTTCAAGTCCAAAAAGCAGAGAGTGCGGACTGCATTACTTTTGTGCGCCCGCATAATCAAAAGTGCGGCCGCACCCATTTTTATGCTGACCGCAGAAGCCCTGAAGTTCCAAGCCCAAATTCCCAAGACTGCGGACCGCACGATAATTGTGCGACCGCAGAAGCCCATTGTGCGAACCGCACCAGAATTATGCAACCGCACAACCTTCACAGGGGCATTTTTGTTAGATATTTTTAGCTTAGTATAATAGTACTTTTTGTCATTTTTGGGTTAAGTTCGATTTTCAGAAGTGCACCTGAGCCGTTTTCTTTACTTTTTAGAGTAATTTTGTACTAGATTAACTTCTAAACATTAGATTTTCTTTGTCTAATCAATTATTATGTATTCTATCTTAATTTCTTCTTGCATTTCTTTACATTCCATGAGTAGCTAAATCTTTATCTAAGGTTGTGGCCCAACCCTAGTGTGGGTACTTAATGGGTATTTAATTTAGGGCTTGTTTGTTATTGGGTTAGTGATATTTAGCCTTGTTTGTGCTTGAATTCTAGAATTAATGGTTGCAAACATTGATTCATGCCTATTTGACTTAGTCTCTACTTGAGAAAGAGAGACTAAGTCTAGGAAAACTTGGCTAACAAGGAATTGGGGTGAACTCAAGAAATTGATAGCCCCAATTAAAGGGTCAAATCTAGAGATAGTAAGACCCGACTTGAGCATATATTACTTGATTTGTGCAATACCCATTTGGGCTTGAGAAAGCTAATTTGGGAAAAGTCACTCAAACTATCGAGAGGTATAGAGTGGGTAATTGTGTGTGATTGCTATATTACGATCCCGACTAATCAAACTTGCCCTAGAGTTTATAACCCATTAGGTAAACACCTAGGTGGAAGTCACGACCCTAGATCCTTTATCATTAGAAAAACAACCCACAATCAAAAATATTATTTTCTAGTTTATTATTTGAAATCAATCGCCTTAAGTAGAAATAGAAACAACCAACAAGAATGTCGAAGTGCAAATTGAGGCACATTATACTCTTACACTAGGTGTATACCTAATCCCATTTCTAACTCCCTGAGGAATCGATCCCGACTCGCGTTGGGTTTTATTATTGCTTCGACCGCCTCACTACCTATAATTGTGGTGTGAGTTTGGGCAAGATCAGGTAGGCACTGGTATTGATGCAGATGGTCTAGAAGATAGAGGTGGTAGACTGTCAGTTGTCTCGGTAAAAGGACCGGCTGCTGTGGAAGGCATGGCAGCTGTAGAAGGCTCAGCAGCAGAATCTGTAACCACCACCGTTGGCTCATTAGACTGGCCACCAGTGGTAGTTTCTTTACCCTTGAATTTTGGGTTCCCCGGTCCTTGCAAAGATACCATGAGAAGGGCTTTTTGGCCCGCACCTGTGTATCAAATCTCCTAGGCTCTACCTTGGCATCCTAAAAATATTTAGTGACGGTGTTTGGATATGGATAAGAGCTTTCACCCTTTAGAATAACCACTGACATGTTGGCCGACATGATGGCACCCATATTGATTGGGTACCCGACCATGATAGAAGCCACCAAAACAGCTCGGGGAAGTGGAAAATTGTTCTCATTTCTGCTCGGGTCTATCCGGCTACACACAAAAGTTTGCCACCCTTTTGCTTCAAAATTGAGGGTGTTCCGCGCAATGGGAACTCCCGTTGTGATCCACGTTGGTGGTGGTCCTGGAGCTACTAAGAACTCAGCTACCCAAGGGCGAGCTGCATCACCCCTAGCAAGCTTCTCCATATAATGAATTGCCTCTACCTCCTTAAATCCCAAGTACAAGTTCAGAGTGCACTGATCGAATCTAACCTTCAAATTCCTCACTTTAGTCACTTTGGTACCTTTCTTGATGTGTGCCACATTGGCATATAATTCACGTACCAAGTGCTCATTGGCATCCATGACACTCTAGGTGAACCCCATCCACCCCTTGCGCTCCCTGAACTGCCGAAGGACATTTGGATTGTATTTATCCAAATCCTTCATTAAGAATTGTCGCTCAAGTGTGAGTAATCTCTGGGCCACCATTCTCTGAAACTATTGAAGGCAGTCAAGCTCACATCTATCCTCCCATATCTCTTTCTTCTTTGACCTCTCTAGGCCGCCCACTCTAATGTCACCCCCTCTACCATCATCAGGACCATTATCGTCATCATCAACGGGGATTGGTGATGCCGGCGCATGTGAGGAAGAGGGCTTAGAATCTTGGCTACCCTCTTCCGAACTCTCAGAAGAACTAGCAGCGGAGGAGGATTCATCTCTCAATTGGAGTCTACCCGAAAACTGCTTGGGCTGAGATTGGGCATCAGGTTGTGCTTGCACAGAGTTTCCCTCTAAAGCATTGCTAGACGGGAGATACTCACTGAATTCTGAGGGTTCAGGAACTCTGTTGGCAGTTGCCTTCTTGTTTATATCTCTTTGAACTGAGAGTGGGAGGTTACCTCTGCCTCGACCTCAGGACGATTCAGCCCTCCCTTTTGATGTATCACCTCTTCCACGAGATATAACCATTGTCTGCAACACATAGACATACGAAATAGTTAGAGTTGAAGTTCACAGTGTACACAAATACATGTATGACAGTTACAGGAAAATAGACTCAGAAGAGGCAGTGCGGGACGTAAAATTTTGAGTGCGGCCGCAGATTGCCTTGTGCGGACGGCAAAATTTTGAGTGCAATCGCACATATTGAAGTGCGGACCGCACAATTTTGAGTGCGACTGCACAAATCTAGTTCCAGAACACTGGTTCTCTGAAGCTCCCAAATGCGGCTCCGCACATTTTTCTACGGACCGCACAATTATTCTACGGACCGCATAATTTTGAGTGTGGTCCGCACAATTCATGCAACACTTTGCCCTAACTTTAAGATCTGCGGATCGCACAAAAGTGTGTGCGGTCGCACAATTTGAAATTACGCAGCAGTACTTTAGGGTTAATGCATTTTTTCACATATTAGACATGGTTTTTGCAAATAAACATGATCAATGGCCTACCCAGTCCATAATTAGCATGCATGAGATTAACCATATGGTTTTAAGCACAAATAAAGAACAATTGACAATTTTAGGCCTACAAACAACTAAACTAATCAAGAACAAAAATCAAGTAAAATGGAAAAAATCGAACTTGGATTGAACATACCAGTGATAAGGAATGCAGGTGAGAATCTACACAGATGAAATGCTTGAGAATTGTGAACTAATTGAACTTGCACTGTGCTTGGTTAGGGTTCAAGAACTCAGAGTGTGTAAAGTTGTGAATAGTGCACTAAGGTTCTATTTATAGGTTGACCAAGTCGCCCAAAAATTAAGCTGAGTGAGGCCAATTTTGAGTGTGGTCTGCATTCTTTACCTGGAATTGGAAACAACTCTGCGGTCCGCACAAAAGTGACTGCGGCCACAAAATTTGTGCGGACCGCACAATTTTGTGTGCGGCCGCAGATTGGCTTGGAAATTTGACAAACCAACTTCAGAGAACTTGCAATTTTGGTTTTCCAGTTGTGCGACCGCACACAAATTTGTGCGGTCGCAAAGTGATTTCTACTGCTGCCTTCAAAATTGTGCGTTCCGCACAATTAATGTGCGGTCCTCACTTTTTCAACACTTAGCCAATTTTTCTTGCACAGTCCCTGCAATGGACACCCATTCCTGCATACACTTCAAAACTAGTTAGCACAAAACAAAGCCTATCTAACGAAGAAGAAAAAGAAAAAGAAAAAGACAGATGGGTTGCCTCCCAAGAAGCGCCTGATTTAACGTCGCGGCCCGACGCATATTATCAATCATTTGAAATGAAGAACCGCCACGATGTGGCCATCATCAACTTTGCCAAGATAGTGTTTTAGTCGGTGCCTATTGACTCTAAACACCTCATCAATTTTATTTTTCAAATCCAAAGCACCAAAGGGGGTTACATTCACCACTTCAAACGGGCCACTCCATTTAGACTTCAACTTGCCCGGAAACATTCGTAATTGGGAATTGAACAATAGCACAAGATCACCTTCTTTAAACTCCTTGTTGTGGATGTACTTATCATGGAGGTACTTCATATTCTCCTTGTATAGGGAAGAGCTTGTGTAGGAATGATACCAGAATTCATCAAGCTCATTCAATTGTGCCACCCTTAGGTTTGCAGAGACATCCCACTCAAGGTTCAACTTCTTCAAAGCCCACATGGCTTATGCTCAAGTTCCACCGGAAGATACACGCCTTCCCGAACACCAATCGCCATGGAGATATCCCAATCGGTGTTTTGTAGGCCGTCCTATAAGCCCAAAGAGCATCATCAAGTTTTCTTCCAGTTGGCATTCACAGTCTTGAGAAAATACTCTTGATCTCCAGGTTGGAGACTTCAACTTGTCTGCTTGCTTGAGGATGGTATGGGGTCAATACTTTGTGAGTGACATCATACTTTGTGAGTAAGGTATCAAAGGCCTTGTTGCAAAAATGCGATCCCCCATCACTAATAAGGGCCCTAGGAGTACCGAATCTTGTAAAGATGTTCTTTTTCAGAAATGCCACCATACTTCGAGCTTCGTTGTTGGGTAAAGCCACAGCCTCTACCCATTTTGACACATAGTCCACAGCTACCAAAATGTAAGTTTTCCCACAAGAGCTCACGAACGGTCCCATGAAATCAATGCCCCACACATCAAAGATGTCAATTTCCAAAGATAGTGGTGAGGGGCATCTCATTCTTCTTAGGAATTCCACCAGCCCTTTGACATTCATCACAACGCTTGACTAGATCACTAGCGTCCTTGTAGAGAGTTTGCCAATACAATCCACAACTCAACACTTTTGTTGTCGTTCTAGCTCCACCATGGTGACCACCATACGGTGAAGAGTGGAAAGCCTAAAAAATTTCCACTTGTTCTTCCTCCGGCACACATCATCAGATCACACCATCAGTACATATCCGGAAAAGATACGGTTCATCCCAATAATAGTCAAGGCAATCTCGTTTGAGCTTCTTCCTTTGGTTTGAAGAGAACTCATTCAGTACAATGCAACTCACAAGATAATTTGCTAAGTCGGCGAACAATGGCCGGTCATTGAAATAGCTAGAAGCTACTCGTCGGGGAAGGAATCATTGATCTCTAGGCCATCATGTGGCCTCCCCTCCTCCTCCAATCGAGACAAATGGTCCGCCACTTGATTTTCACTACCTTTGCGGTCATGGATCTCTAGATCAAACCATTGCAATAGAAGCACCCACCGCATTAACCTCGCATTTGAATCTTTCTTGCTCATTAAGTATCGAAATGCCGCATGATCGGTGTGGACAATCACCTTTGTACCCATCAAGTACGGGCGGAACATCTCCATAGCAAAGACAATAGCAAGTAGCTCTTTTTCGGTCACTGTGCAATTGACTTGGGTATCATTCATGGTCTTACTAACATAGTAGACCAGATGGAAGATTATGTTGATACGTTGCCCCAATACCGCTCCAACCGCCACATGAATTGCATCACACATGAGCTCGAAAGGTAAGCTCCAATCCGGTGCGGTGATAATAGGAGTAGTAGTCAACTTGAACTTGAGCAATTCGAATGCCTTCATACAATCTTCGTTGAAATGGAACTTGGCATACTTCTCTAAAAGCTTACATAAGGGGTTCACCACTTTGGAAAAATCTTTGATGAATCGGCGATAGAACCCCGCATGACCCAAGAAGCTTCTCACTCCATTCACGGATGCAGGGGGTGAAAATTTAGAAATCACCTCTATTTTGGCTTTGTCAACCTCAATACCATTCTTCATAATTTTGTGGCCGAGGACAATTCCTTCCTCGACCATGAAGTGACATTTCTCCCAATTCAATACCAAGTTCGTTTCCTCACATCTTCCTAAGACCTTATCCAAATTGTTCGAGCAATCATCAAACCAACCATAGAAAAGTCATCCATAAGGACCTCAAGAATATCATCCACCATGTCTGTAAAGATTTCCATCATACACCTTTGAAAAGTCACCGGTGCATTGCATAACCCAAATGGCATCCTTGAGAATGAGAAAGTAACATAAGGACATGTGAAAGTAGTTTTCCCTTGATCCTCTGGAGCAATAAGAATTTGATTGTAGCCGGAATACCCATCGAGGAATCTAGCATTTGATTAAAGAATGGAAGTGGAAAATGATCTTTTCTTGCGACTTTGTTGAGCTTGAGATAGTCCATACGTACTCTCCATCCGGTCATCGTTCTTGTAGGAATCAATACGTTCTTTCCATTGGTAACCACAGTCATGCCCCCTTTCTTTGGGACACATTGCATCGGAGAAGTTCATGAACTATCGGAAATGGGGTAAACAACCCCGGCATCCAACCACTTGATTATCTCCTTCTTGAACACCTATTGCATTGCTTTATTTAGCCTTCTTTGATGTTCAACGGAGGGTTTGGCACCCTCCTCCAAAATAAGCTTGTGCATGCAAAAGGTGGGGCTTATACCCCGGATGTCCGCCAATGTCCATACAATTTCTCTTTTCCTCCACCTCCAATGTGGACTCTACCTGCATGTTAGTCAAACAAGAGGAAAGAATAACTAGTAAAGTAGAAGAAGGGCCAAGGAATTCACACTTGAGATGTGGAGCCAATGGCTTTAACTCCAAAGCGGGAGGCTCCTCGATTGAGGGCTTTATTGGAGGAGTCTTCCGGTTTTCAAGATCCAAGGATAACTTGCGTGGTTCATAAGTGTACGACCTCATTCCTTGCAATGCATTCACACATTCCACATAGCCTTTGTTCTCCTCATCATTATCAAGGTTGAGCAAAACGGCTTCCAAATTATCCTCAACATTCATTGTGGCACTAGCATCATCAATTATCACATCGGTCACCAAATCCATGAACGAACAAACTTCATTGCTATTCGGTTGCCTCATAGATTTGCACACATGGAAGACCACCTTTTCATCACCCACCCGGAAAGTGAGCTCACCGGCTTCCACATCAACAAGAGCCTTCCCCGTAGCAAGGAAAGGTCTACCCAAAATAATAGGCACCTCATAGTCCACTTAACTATCAAGGATCACAAAGTCCGGCGGGAGGATGAACTTGTCAACACGAACCAACACATCATCAATAATACCCAATGGTCTCTTCATAGTACGATCCGCTATTTGCAACCTCATAGATGTGGGTCTTGGTTGCCCAATTCCCAAAGTTTTGAACACCGAGTAGGGCATCAAGTTGATACTTGCCCTAGATCACATAGAGCTTTGGCAAAATCGGCGCTCCCAATAGTGCAAGGGATTGTGAAAGCGCCAGGATCTTCCAATTTCAGAGCCATTGAGTGCACAATAGCACTCACTTGATGTGTCATCTTGATAGTCTCATAATTCATCGACCTCTTCTTAGTCACCAAATCCTTCATGAACTTTGCATAACCCGACATTTGTTCCAAGGCCTCAACCAACGGCACATTAATAGACAAACTCTTCATCATGTCAATGAACTTTTTAAATTGGTTCTCACAATTTTTCTTGGCAAGCCTTTGAGGATATGGAGGAGGAGGCCTTGGCATTGGAGCCTTAGCCTTTGGCACCACCGATTCCGGTATGTCCACAATGTTCTCCCTAGATGGGTTCACTTCTTCTTGAGTCTCCTCCACATTATCTTCAATATCAATTCTCACCTCATCATTTGCTTGCACTTCATTGCTTTGCATCTCATTTTCTTGTGCCAATTGTTCACCATCCACAATTTTCTTTTTACTTGAGGTGGTTGCTTCCCCACCTTTTCCACTCCTTGTAGTCACATCCATGGCATGTCCCGTGTTGTTCCCACCCTCCGAGTTCACCACTGTATCACTTGGTAGTACCCCCTTAGGACGAGTGTTCAAAGCTTGCGAGATTTGGCCCAATTGAACTTCCAAATTGCGGATTGAAGTGTTGTGAGAGGCTAGTTGAGCATCGGAGTCGGCATTCTTCTCCATCATTTGTTTGAACACGTTCTCTATTCGGCCCATCTCATTGTTGGAAGAACTCGAACCTTGGGAAGGATAGGGAGGTGGATTTCTCGGTTGTTGAAACATCGGGGGCCTTTGAAAACCCGACCCCCGGTTATTGTTGTTGTTGCTCTATCCTCCTTAGTTGTTACCTCCCCAAGAGCCTTGATTATTTCCACTTCAATTGCCTTGGTTATTTTGACCATTCCAATTTCCTAGATTGCTTTGATTGTTCCAATTCCCTTGGTTATTTGATTGTTCCAACCGATAGTTAATGGTTCCGATTTTCAGAAATTTGAATTTTGGATTTTGCGACTGAAAATCCACATTTGATTTTTCAATAGAAAGGTAAGAGAAAGCTTTGAACATTATGAATTTGGAGATAGACTCAATCGAAATTGAAAGGATGAATCAAACCCAATCAAAAGGGAAGAAGGATTAGGATTTCTTTGACTTTTAGGAAAAATTAAGGAAAACAGTCCAATTTCCTTGATTTCCTTGTGGTCGCCATTGTTGTTGACTTGGGCCTTGATTGTTGTTTCTTTGCCCTTGGAAGTTGTTCACATATTGTACTTCCTCCTCTTGCTCATTGTATTGTCCATCTTGATCAAATCCACTATCATCTTGCTCATAATTTTCAACCCTGTTTTGCACTTGAGGACCCTTTTGCCTTCTCTTGTTTACCATCATACTAACTCCTTCCATTGCATTTACTTGCTTGGGACCTTGCACTTGTTGAAGTTGAGCTTTGGCTAGTTGATTCATTGTGGTGGTCAACTCGGTAATTGCTTGCCCATTATCATATAATTCCTTATGCAAGTGAATCACATTTGGATCGCCTTGAGGAACATTTTCTCTACATTGCCATACCGATGAAGTATCCGCCATCTCATCAAGAATCTCACAAGCTTCCGCATACGGCGTTGTCATGAAATTTCCACCGGCAAGTTGGTTGACCATGCATTGATTGGTAGTATTGATCCCCCTATAAAAAGTTTGTTGAATCATAGCCTCTGTCATGTCATTGTTCGGACACTCTTTCACCATAGTGCGGTACCTTTCTCATATCTCGTGCAAAGGCTCATTGGGTTCTTGTTTGAAAGCTAGAATCTCATCCCTCAGAATTGCCATATGCCCGGGAGATAAGAACTTGGAGATAAATTTTTCGTCCAATTCGTCCCATGTATGAATAAATGATTTGGCAACCTCTCCAACCAATCCAAGGCCTTCCCCCGAAGAGAGAAAGGGAATAGCCTCAAACACAAAGCATCCTCGAAGACGTTGGTTGTTTACTCCCCCAACAAGTGTCAACAATCCCTTTTAAGTGTTTGTATGCATTTTGACTCGGGCCCCGGTGGAGAATCCCCATTGTTCCAACAGTGTAAGCATAACATTTGTGATTGAAAATTTCCCACCCTAATGCGGGGCGGGACCATGGCACTTGCATATCCTTCATTCGGCAACACCTGGTGTGCCGCCGCTCTTGGAGGACATGGGGGAGAAACGGGAATGTTGTCTTGAGGTGGGCACCCTCGTCTATTTCCTTGAGGTTCAAGAGGAACCTCATCAACTTGGTCATCATCCCCGCCATCCCCCAATGGCACGTTTCCAAGAGGATCATTGTTGTTTAGAGCCATTGTATCACCTACAATTGTTTCATGAAAAGATTAGTAACTCGAAAGGAAAAAAAGACAAATCACACACAAAACCAAATATAAAGCTAAATCCGTTTTTAGCTCCCCGACAACGGCGCCAAAAATTGATGTTGCCCAAACTCACACCACTAACTGGGATTGTGAGGCAGTCTAAGCAATTATAAATACCCAACGCGAGTCGGGGTCGATTCCACATAGACCTTTATGTGGGATTAGGTATATACCTAGTCTAGTGTATGGAGTGCCCAAGATTGCACTTCCACATATTGAGTTGTTTCTTTTCTACTTCTAGTTTGTATGCTAGTGCTTGTAATTGAAAAGCTAAGAGACAATATTTTTGATATTGTTGTTTTTCAAGTTATAAAAGATCTAGGGTTGTAACTTCCGCTTAGATAGTTAGCTAACGGATTGAGAGCTTTAGGGCATGTTTGGTTATACAATATAGCAATTGCACACGATTACTCACTCTATACCTCTCGGTACTTTGAGTGATTTTGCCCAATTTGGCTTTCTCAAGTCCAAATGGGTATTTCACGAAACAAGTGATAGATTCTCAAGTCGGGTCTTACTATCTCTAGATTCAACCCTTTAATTGAGGCTATCAATTTCTTGAATTCGCCCCAATTTCTTGTTAGCCAAGTTTTCCTAGTCTTAGTCTCTCTTTCTCAAGTAGAGACTAAGTCAATTAGGTATGAATCAATGTTTGCAACCATAAATTCTCAAATTCAAGCAAGAACCAGGCTAAGTATCATATACCCAATCATAAATAAGCGCTAAATCAATCATCCATTAAGTACCCATATTAGGGTTGGGTCACAATCCTAGCTAGAAATTTAGCTACTCATGGAAAATGAAGAAATAAAAGAAGAAACTAAGATAAATTTCATAATAGATGATTAAGGAAAGAAAATGTAATGTTAAAATGTTGAACTAGTACAAAGTTACCCAATACAGTAAAGAAAAACAACTATCTATTCTCAGGTGCATAAAACTTGACCTAAAAATGACAAAAAGATCTATTTATACCCAGCTAAAATTATCAGACAAAATTGCCCCTGCGGAGATTTTGCGGCCGCACAATTCTGTGTGCGGTCCGCACTTTAAAACTTGGCTTGACAGGTTGGACTTCTGTGGCCGCACAATTCTGGGTTGCGGCCGCACTTCTTCAACTTCTGCGGACCGCACATTTCTGAGTGCGGCCGCACTCTTGATTTTGCGGCCGCACAATAATGGTGTGGTCCGCACTTCTTGACCTTGGGCTTTGGCATGGGGGAACTTCTGCGGACCGCACATTTCTGAGTGCGGTTACGCTCTTGCTTCTGCAGTCGCACAATAATGGTGTGGTCCGCACTTCTTCATGACCCTAAAATCCCATCTCTCTGAACCTCATCTTCTGCGGTCGCATAAATATTGTGCGGTCCGCATTTTGCCCTTTTAGCCTTGTTTTCGTCCTTGCCCAAAATTACTCCTTCTTGAGTTGATTTTCATCCCTTTGGCTCATATTCCAATACTCCTGCAAGAAAGCACTTTTCATTAGTTTTTGGGAATATCTTTAAGCAATTTTGAGCTAAAACGAAAGTAAATGAGTGCAAATAAGTAGTCAAAATCCCTACTTATCATTGCTTGAATGTGACGGGTTAGAAGCCAGGATAGACTATAGGATTTTGACCCAGAAACTGAGAGAGAATTTCACAGAAGGTTGAGAGAAGCGGGAAGGAAATAATCCATAAGCACTCACTCAACTTCCTGTTGAAATGGAGAGTGAACACCCATTGGCGGTACAAGAGGTGGCTATGACCAGCATTGCTAATGTCACCTCTAGTATCGTTAAGCCTAGGATCACTGGGCACTTCGAGCATAGGCAAAGAATGATCCAGCTACTTCATGCAAATAGATAGTTCATGGGACTGCCACACGAGGACCCCCAACAACATATTCTGAATTTTTTGGAGATTAGTGATACCTATATCACTAGCGAGGTTACATATGATTATGTTAGGCTCACATTGTTCCCTTTTTCTCTGTTGGGAAAGGCCAAGAGATGGTTGAAGTCTGAGCCAGCTTATTCTATTGCATCGTGGAATGATTTGGCTCGCAAATTCATAGCTAGGTTCTTTCCTTCTAGTAAAGTCGCAAAGATAAGAAGTGAAATAGTTGCATTCAAACAGAGAGAAGGTGAATCACTTTATGTGGCCTGGGAGCGATTTAAGGGGCTACTAAGAGACTATCCACAGCATAACCAAACCAACGAGGTACTGGCTCACACTTTTATTGAAGGTCTTAACCCTGAAACAAAAATAGTGGTTGACGCAGCAGCTGGTGGTCTAGTACTGGAAAAGAGCTCTAATGAAATCTACGCGTTGTTAAAGAAGTTTTCCAAAAGCAACTCAGATTGGCAAGGGGAAGCTGGTAGACACACAAACCAGAAAGCTACCAGGGTACTTGAATTGGATGTTGTATCAGCATTATCTGCGCATGTAGCATCTTTAGTGAATCAAATCAACAAGATGAATGCGGTTCAAAACCAACAACAGTTCCAACTAATGCAACTGGTTCAACCAGTACAACAAGTGCAGGTGTTCTACGAAGTCTGTGGCGAGGGCCATACCAATGATGTTTGTCCAGTGAATCCAGAATCTGTTTACTATGTGGGGAATGCAAATAGAGGACAAATAAATCAAAATCAATTTGGCAATACTTATAATCATAATTGGATTAACCACCCAAATTTCTCATGGGGTGGAAATCAAGGAGCTCGGAATTAGCTCAGACCACAAGGCCATCACCAAAATTTTCAGCCGCCACAAATTGTTCAATCAGTAAATCCGATGGGTAATATTTGTCGCGCCCCCTTTTTCCCTCTTTGCATCAGAAAATCAAGTTTATGACATTTTGGGCATAGGACAACTCTTTCCTTTTGGGAAAGGGGTTTGCAATTGAAGAGTCGCCACCTAATGATTTAAGGTGCATTAGGACACCTATAAGGTTCACTTCTAAGTTTGTTTGATAACCAGAGATAGGGTAACGGCTTGAAATTATCCCGAGGGGAAGGTGTTAGGCACCCCTCAGGATCCACTAGTGTGGTTCCCGGCCAGATAATTCTTTGTAAATTTGTACAATAACAAGTAAACAAATAAGGCTCAAATAAGAGGGGATTTTAATACACAAGTGTTTGGAAGTGATGAAAGTAAAACAGAGTTTGCAAAGCAATCATTAAAGGGTTGATTTTGAAAAGAAGTTGCAATTCTATAAATATTTAAAGGAAAAGAAAGAGGAGGGGGAGGTCCTAGGTTTATTTGCAATATGGATCACATCAATGCAATACCCGGTAATCACTCATCGAGAGAGGGGCTACACGTGGTATTAGCGCACCGGTCATCATATCCATATCTACCCTTCCCACCCCGTTGAGGTACTAAAGCGCAGATTGGTCTCGACCACTATTGCATGCTATTACCCGTCCCATTCCTATCAGTCCCGGAAGCACTTAGGACTACTATTCCTACAGGGGAGGGATATTAGGCTGACTTTGAGGTTTCAAAAGGTGAAAAAGCTAGGGCGACATACAAAACACATAGGACTGAACATTAAGGGGGAACATGTAAACACCGAAAAAGGCTCATGTATACCTCCTCAAGCAAAGCACATAAATAGCATGACCTTAACACAATCAAGGCCAGAATTTAAAGTACTAAGACAGGGGAGTTTTAGTTGTTGAAGCAGACCAATTTATTACATAACTCAGATAAGAAGTCTGAATCAGGCCTGACTGCTGGTTGTAGCAATTACTAATTAACAAAGGTGGATTCAGTTTTATTCTTGTTATCACCTAAGGCTTGCCTAGATGTTAGGGTGAGATACTATAAACACGATATCTATTACCAATTCAGAATGGGGCAAAGCAGTAACAAATTCTAGAATAAATGATTTAAGATCCTATAAACATGCTTTCTAAACCGTATTAATAGGAAGGGAGAGAGTCGTTGAAAATTAGTTCAGAACAGTGAGAGTTAGGTTGATTTTAGACTAGACTGGTTTCAGACGATGACATCTATTATTCCTGATTTTAAATCCTATAGACATGATATCTATTATTGCTTATTTTAATTTCTATAGACATGATATCTAGTTGAACGTGAAATGAAGCATGCAGGATTTACTTGAAATTCCTATAGGCATGATTTCTACGAAAAGGTACTGATTTTAGATGCCGGATTATAACCAATAGGATCCTAAGAACATGGTGTCTAAGTGTGGTAATAAACATGCACAACTTAAGACAAATCCTATAGGCATGTTGTCTAAATGCAGAAATTAAAACAGGTCCTATAGACAGGTTCTCTAAATGCCGAGTTAAACATGCAAACTTTAAAGACAAGTCCTATAGACATATTATCTAAATACTGAGTTAATCAGAAAAAAACAGGTCCTAAAGGCATGATCTCTACCCTTCTAATAGTTAAGCATGCACAATTACCCGGCCCTTTTTCACTAACCAACCCCAAATGCTTATTACAAATTATTACAAACCAAAATAATGAATTACATCAAAAATATGTAAAAAAAAGAAGAAGTTACAACCATAGGAAGCCTGATTCTGACTTCCTCTATGAGTTATGGAACAAAACACCTCAAACGCCAACTTGTTTCAAAGCCTTTCTCAGACCTGGGTGTGTCAAAGTTCCCTAAGGGTCTCAAGGGACCCCGGGCAGTGCTTACACCCAAGTTTGCATAATCAGATAGAGATGAGTGCAGTGTGGGAGGGCCATCCCTTATGTGTCCATGTTCAGAGAGAGCTCATGGGTCCCAAGGCAAGGCTCACACAAGAGGGGTAGAACCTAAGTCTACGAATATAGTGGAAGTGCAGGAACAGAGATTTAAAACTGAGTGGAGAATAGAGAGGGGTAAGGGTGGTTGGAAAATAGTAGTAGTACAGCTAACATTACACAGAATCGGCACTTTCATACAAAGGGGTCAGGGTTTGGGAATTCATTGCAGGGAGTATATGACCTTAGGAAGGGGCCAGGTTTGGGCATGTACAGCAATAGATGGTGCTGGCATGCCCATATACCAGCCTGAGAACACAACACATAGAGGGGTATGAAGCATATGACCCTAAGGAGGGGTCAAGTTTGGGGTCATGCACAGCAATGTCTAATGCTGACATGCCCCCTAACCAACCAAGGAATACAAACACATAGGGGATATGGGGGTTTGGGGTTCGTAAGTCATAATAAGTGACTGACAGAGTAATGGAACTTGATTAAACAAGCAGGAAACACGCAAGAGTGAAGGAAATAGTAAGGAAACATGTTGTTGTTGATGCAGGAAAATTAATTAGAATATACCAGTAAAGAAGAAAATGCAGAAAGAAAAGTAAGCAAATTCCCCACAGCCTAGCCTTGGCTTTCAGCCGGCCAGACAAGGCAGCAACACAAATAGTAAAAGAGAAAAGAGAGAGAGTTTTTAGTGAGGTGTGTGTTCTGAACTCAAGTGTTTCATTCCTTGTGTTCGTGTGTTTGAAAGAAGAGGGATGCAGGGTATTTATAGCCTTTTTGAAAACGAGTGAAGGAGAGGAAATAAGTAAAGTTTTAGTACAAATATGGAAACAACCAACAGTCAGAATCAATTATACAAGTGATTCCCTTTAATTAAGGAATCACTGTCTAACAAGATTCAAATAAGGAAAGAGATCAGTCTAGAGACGGACTGATTATTGCCATAAAAGAAGTAGTACAAGCATTAAGTAAGTAATCAAGTCTAAGTACAGAGATATGCTTATTTTGGAAAAGATTCAGTAAGGCAAAGTATCATAGTAAAGGGGGAAGAATCAATCAATTTGAACGGGCGAGTGAAATCAGGGTTCATAAAAGGGAAACTTTAGAAATCAGTCACAAGATGAAGATCGATTAAGGAAGAAACTTCAGCATATAAATAAAGTGAACAAGGTCATCAGACATGCGAAGCCAAACTCATTAACAAAATCACAAACAGGTAGTAGTGGCAGAAATAAGCTAGGGTTCAGTAGTAAAGCAAACATTCGAAGCACAGTAATCAAGTAGGTCGAGTCACATTAAATTAACAGGGAAGAAAACAGAGCATCAAAAACATGCAAAGATTTCACAATAGCAGGTGAGGAAAACCCTAGTCGAGTTGAAAGATAGTAAAAAAAAATCAGATGAGTCACATAGAGAAAAGAGAGAGTCTAAAACAAAAGCTTTCAGTCGAGTCAAGTACTCAAACAAACAATTTCAGACCCAAAGACCTAGGGTTTCAACAACAATCAATTTTAAAAGGTGATAAACAAATAAATCAAACAAGTGCTAGCAAACAGTTTCAGAATTCGAATGAACCCAAAAGAAATTAGGGTTTTTAACATGCTAACTCAGATAGGAGAACAACATGAGCAACACATAGAAAAATCACAGACACGTTAAAATCAGAGAAGAGATTTTGAAGAGAAAAACTTGAAGGAAAACCCTAATCGGAAACTGAAGAGTCATTTTGAAAGAAAGGTCAAAGAAACTTCGAGAAGCACTTAAAAAGTTCATGGCAAGCATAGATCTAAGGTGGATCTGAAAGCAATCGAAAAAGTCTTAGAGATTAGGGTTTCAGAAAACCCAAAAGCAATGAGAAAGGCCTTGAAAGTTACCGATCTAACCAGGAGAGTCAAGAATTTGACTCGAATGGCCATGGCTGGCCGGAGAAAGGTTAGGGATGACCGGAGAAAGGTTATCGAGCAAGGACTAGACCAAATCCCTTCGAGGTCTAGTCATGAAACCATAGAATCAAACACATAGGAGCCATGGAAGGCTGGTACAAACCTCAAATGACCACGGAAGGCCATAGATTAGGTAGGTATTAGGGTGGATTAGGGTGGCGGTGGCTAGGGTTTAGGAGGTGTTGCAGAGAGGGTTTGAGAGGAAGGGGGTTCAAGGGCGGCGGTAGGTGAGAAATGATAGGGTTTTGGGGTCGTTTGGGATTAATTAAGGTAAGGGGAACGGGAGCCGTTGATCTAAATGATCAACGGCTGGGATTGAAATGGTTAGGTGGAAGACCGGGTTGGGTTGTTTAAACGGGTAAGGGGTCGGATTTAAAAGGAACTGGGCCAAGGGAAATTGGGTTCAAATTGGGATCAATTTGGGCTATAATTGAAATGTAACTGGGCTATCATTTAAATAGCCAATTTTCCCCTATTAAAATTATAAAAAATAGTAAACTGATTTCTGAAAATAAATTAAAAGTACTAAAATGATTCATGATATATAATTAACCATTTAAAAATAATGGACTTAATCTTTATGAACATAAACGCAGTTAAATCTTAAAAGAGGCTAATGTTGCAATTATACAATTTAGCCTTAAAAATACTAAATGATTTTGTAAAAAATATGCAAAAATTCCCTTAGCTATATCTTAGCATAAATGTAAAAGTTCAACAAGTGAATCACCAAAAATGATAATTTTAGAAATAATTATTGGGTTTTTATGGATCAAAATTGGGAAATAAATTGATTTAAAAATCTTTAAAAATTAAGAAAAAATAATGAGACGCTTGGACATACATTATATATTCATACATATGCTATTTTGAGGGTACTTTGCATATTAAAATATATATAGGAAAAAATTGGGTATCAACAATATTGAGGAGATGCTAAGGAAGATTATGGCTGATTATCAAAATCAGGCTACTGCTATTCAAAGAGCAACAAATGGGGCAACTTGCTGTTGCTCAAAATAATCGGCCAGCTGGGGCTCTTCCTAGTGATACTGAGCATAATCCTAAAGCTCAAGTTAATGCAGTTACCTTGAGTAATGGAAGAGTATTAGAAGAAGTTCCAAAGAAAAAGAAGTATACGGCTAGTACTGAGGGTGAATTAGATCCTAAGCCAGTTGAGGAGAATGAGAAAGAGAGCGAAAGATCAGAGCCAGTAATTGTGACAAGGCCACCACCTTCGTTTCCACAAAGACTGCAGACGCAAGAAGATGATGCTAAGTACAAGAAATTCTTAGATATTCTGAGCCAAGTGCATGTGAATTTTCCATTGGTGGAAATTTTGCAAGAAGTGCCTAAGTATGCAAAGTATCTAAAAGATATTGTGGCAAACAAGCGAAGACATAGGGTGTGTTTGGTATGAAGGAAAACATTTTCTGGAAAATATTTTCCAATTTTCCCATGTTTGGTTGGCTTAAATGTTTTGGAAAATATTTTCCTTATCAATTCATTTTCCTCCAATTGAAGGAAAATGTTTTCCTTATCAAAAGAAGGGAAAACATTTTCCAAAGCTCCTTCTCAACCTTTCTCACCCTCACCAACCACCCCACCCCCTTTCCAAAAAAGGTTTTTTTTTTTTAAATTTCAGTTTTTCCATTACCATCCACCCTACTACCCCTCCATCCCTCCCCTCCCCCCCGCTAAAAAAATATTTTTTTTACTTAAATTTTTTTTTTTTGCAATTTCAAATTTTCTGTTTTTCATTTCTGCACCACCCACCCCCCTCCCCCCCGCACAATTTTTTTTTACTTTTTTTTTTGTAATTTAAATTTTTGTTTTTTTTTTTTTCGTTTTACTGTCCCCCCCCCCAAGCCCGACCCCCACCCTACCCCCCCCCCCCCCCCGAAAAAAAAATTTAAAATATATTTTTTAGTTTTTAATTTTATTATTTATCGATTTAAAGGCTCAAAATTTTACAAGTTCCAAAATTATGAGTTCAGAGGTTTATGTGTTTGGAAGTTTACGGGTTTAGAAATTATAAAGTTTACGGGTTCGAAAATACGCGGTTTTTGCGTTAAAAAGTAAAGCATCACATTAGTTCCTTTAGATTGTGTCAATTTTTAGAGACTTCGGGAAGAGGTGGGGAGGGGGAGGGGTGGGGGGAGGTGGGGGGGAGGGGGAGGGGTGAGGAGAGTTGCATAAAAAATATTTTCCTAAAAAAAACTATTTTCTACTCTCCAACCAAACAATAGAAAATATTTTCCGGAAAATATTTTCCACTTACCAACCAAACAAGAGAAAATAAGTGATAAAACCACTCATTTTCCATGAAAACATTTTCTAGGAAAACATTTTCCATGGAAAATATTTTCCTTCGTACCAAACACAGCCATACTGAGTTTGAAACAGTTGCACTTACTGAAGAGTGCATTGCTAGAGTTCAGAGTAAACTTCCTCTTAAGTTGAACAATCTTGGGAGTTTCACTATTCCCTGTCTATTGGGAAATAAGAAGTTGGTAGAGCCCTGTGTGATTTAGGGGCTAGTATAAATTTGATGCAATCATCTTTGTTCAAGCAACTAGGATTGGGGGCCCTTAGACCTACTACAATCGCCTTAGAGTTGGCAGATAGGTCACTAGTGATGCCGGAAGGAATTATTGAGGATGTGCTAGTGCGAGTGGGAAAGTTTGTTCTTCCTGCTGATTATAATGTTCTTGATTACGAGGCAAATGAGGAAATGCCCATTATTTTGGGGCGACCGTTCTTAGCTATTGGTGAAGCAATTATTGATGTGAGGGAAGGGAAGTTGAAGATGAGAGTTGATGGTGAGAAATTATTTTTAATGTGTATAAGACACTTAAGCTCCCTAAGCATTATGAGGACTTGTGCATGATTACTCTCGTGGAATCGAAGGGGATAGAGTAGAGTCCTTATGTGGAATGTAGTGATCCAGGTAGGAAAACTGAGTTAGAGGAGGTGGTGTTGCAAATTGAGTATGTAAAGATGATTGAGAAAAGAGACAGAGATGAAAGAGGAGATCTTCCTAGAGTGTGCATAAAGACTAGACTTCATGGGAGAAAGAAGAAAAAAGCGCCCAGCCTGAGCAGAGTAATAGAGTCGTGCCGCAACGTTAAATCATGCGCTTGTTGGGAGACAACCCATCATGTATTTTTTTTTTCTTTTTATAGTGTCACGTTTTATTTTGTTTTTGTTTGCGGATTAGGGGAAGTCTGAGTACCCGAAGTTGAAGTTGAGGAACATGTTTGAGCTTAAGCGTGGGGACGTCCCGACCCTAAATATCGAGGATCATGCTATCTAGGTCCTAGAAGGTATCAGGGAGTATTTCTCATCCTTGTTTTAATATTTTTCTCTGTGATCATGCATCGAGGACTATGCATAACATAAGTGTGGGGTGGGGGAATTACTTTTTGAGTGTAATTGTATAAAAGAATTCTCATTATTTTTCTGTTTACCCGTAGCTAGAAGTAGTCTAGTTTAGATTAGTTTCTTATAAAAATGAAAATACAAAAAAATAAATAGAAAAAGCTTGGACTTTTTCAGATGATGGATCTCTTGGACATCTTTCTTGAGGGATTAAGGTCCAATAATTTTTTTTTGGTTAGTCGTTGGTAGACAATAATTCCTCTTGGTTTTTCTTTGGGCATCGGTTCTTTTCCAAGGGATGAATTTTTTAATCGGGTGCTTTTTATTTTTAGAGTAGTGTAGGATATAGAGACTCGGAATGAACTCGACATACTTAATGACTTGTTTGATACCGACAGAACTAGACCTGGGCATGTTGATTATAACTTTTCTTATGAGTTTTCTAGACCTATTTGCGCCTTGCAAAGTAGAATAGCTTTTGTGACGCTTAGACTCATTTTCTTGACTCATATACTAATTGTTTTGACTTGTGCATTAAAATTGTGGCTTAACTCTGTACTTGCTTTGATTGAGAGTTGGAATGTAGCCACCCTAATTGAATCATGTGCTATAGTGTGGTGAGATTTTTGTGTAGTTCCATGTAGTAAATTTGTGTCTAGAACTTGCCCTGCATGTGAGTTGAAACGAAATCCTAGGTTCTGCTCGGTTTGAAAGATGATTTTAGGCCTTCTTTGACCCTTTTTGAATTGTAATGCTAGCACAAATAAAACCATTCCTAGTTAGCCATTTTAAGCATGTAGACCTTTTATTTGGCACCCACATTACGAGCCTATACCCTTTTGTTCTTAATTAAAACTTTTGATCCTTTTACCTCTTAAAGCACTTTAATTGTAAAAAGAGTGCTAGAAGAAGTAATGACTACGTGTGGGGTGGCTTTAGAGTAGAACCAATGAAAGAAAAATGCACTTGTTTTGTGGAAGAATACACCACTAGCGAAAATTGAAAGAAAAAAAGAAGAATAAAAATTTGGAAAAAAAAAGGAAAGAGGACATCTGAGAGAAGAGAAAAATAAATAAATAGCAAAAGCGATAATAAATCTTGTCCTTGCTAGTGAGTGTGAGTCAAAGTAGTGCTTAAAGAAAAAGCGAATATTTTGGGTTGATGTTGTTTGTGATGTTTGAAGTTGGGTTGAAGAAAGTTGCACTTAAAGTGATTACTTGACATGTTAAAGTGCTTAGGAGGGTTAACCACTATTTCCTACATATATCCTACCCGTCCCTTAACCAACGTTATAACCAAGATAAATCCCTAATTGATTTTAGACTTAGCAGGCCTACACTAGTAGAGATTTACATAACGGGCAAGCCTACGGTACCTTTTGTGCGCATGTGGACTTCTTTGAGAGAGTGAGTGATTTCTTCCATTGTTTGAAGTCCTTAAATTATGTTAGAATTTTATTTGAGTGTGTGGACTATTTCTCTTTGATTTGTGGTGAGGGCACATGTTTCATGATGGATAGGTGACTTTATTAAGCTCTTTAGTCAAAGTAAGTAAGTTGGCCTAAAAGTAGTTAGGCTAGGGAGTCATTTTCTGAGGTTGAGATGTCTCGAATTTGCTATTTAACTATTTTGAACTGTTCAATATTATGATAGGCATGGTTTTAACGTGGGAAAGAAAGTCCAAGAATGCATATGCAAAGGGCTAATTGTTGGTATCAACCAAAGTCATGGGTGCTTGAGCTTAATTGAAATGTCTGTCTTGATAGCGATAAGCTTAGTTTTGTTCGATCTATTGTAGGTTGATTTTAGTTTGCACGAGGACGAACAAAGGTTTAAGTGTGAGGTGGTTATGTTGGGCATATTACTATATGTTTCAATATTATTTTACCCATGTTTTAACCGCGTTTTGGTGCTATTTGGTGTTAAAAATTCCCAACATGTATTAATTATTAGTTTTAGGACTAATAAAATTGTGTGTGATGATTTAGGATATTTGGAGTGCAAAAATATGAAGAAAAGGTGCTCTAGCTATAGGAGGAGAGGGTGGATGCGTCGCATCTGACCTTAGAAAAAAGGCTATTTGCCGCACTCTTAGCAGTAAAATCGGAAGAAGGCATCCACCTTAGCATCCACACATGGGCGCAGCAAAGTTGAGGGAACAGAGGGTGGACGCGAAGCATCCATCCTATCATCCGATGCTAAGAAGTTCAAGCTGAGGCGGACGCGAAGCATCCAACTCAACATCTATCCCTGAAGCTGATTCGAAAAAGGAAAAGGAAAACTTTGGCCCACGACTTTTGTATGCAATATATATGCCAAAAATGCCCCTTTTAGGTCATCTAACACACTTGGAAGCGGAGAAAAGCCATCACAGAGTTTGGAAACCACGGAATTCGTCTTGAGTTCTTACTTTTCCCTTCTTTTCTTAATTTTTATGTATTCTTGGGTATTATTTGAGATTGCTACCATGACTATGTGTGGCTAAACTCATTCATTCTCGGGTTGTGGTATTACATGAATGTTGATATTCAGAGATTGATTTAATGATTTAATTTATCATATTGGGTTGTTTGTTCATATCCTGAGTTTAATTATTTTACTGCCTGGATAATAGTGAAATACTATATATGAATCTTGAGTTGAACTTGAAAGAGGTAATTCTTGATTGCAACAGGATTGAATAGAGTGCAATCGTGAACCTAGTCATTGGGGAATTGATTTGCGAATACGTATAGAAATATACCTATTTGCCGTGCTTAGCCAATTGTGCAAAAAATTCTTAATGCGTTCTTTTTATCTCTAACCTCATAAAAATATAGGGTTTAGAATAAGTTGAATAGTCGAGTGGAAGTTGTCAAATTTCTACGAGTATTATTATCCTTGCAGGTTAATAACCCAGATAAATTAATAAGTCGAGTCGATTGACGAATTCAACAGGATAATTAATTGCGACAGGATAATTAATTAATAATTTATCCTGCTAAGTGCGATAATTAATTAGTTTTTCTTTAATTCAAGGATCTAGTCAGTAGAATTAATTAAACAAAAATCACCTTGACATTGTTCTTGACTCGATAAATTAGAATTTGCTTGATTTAGTTGATAAATGATCGCATGTCCTTGTGGGAACGATACTCTACTCACTCTTTATTACTTGATCGACCGCATATACTTAAGTGATTCTAGACGATGCTTTTGTCAAGGGTAACCTTTTAGCAGGTTTTGAATTTCTATGAAGGCCTTATGTTTTGATTACGTGCTTCGGACGTTTCTAAGCCGTTTTTCTTAGGGTGGCCGTAGACTTTAGTGTTTAGGCACTACCTAATGGGTTTTGTGCCCTCGGGATTTGATATCCCGAGTTGCCCGGACTTATTTCAGACGACAATCCCTGAGTAGGGGTAGCCCTTGGGTCAAAAGTCCCCGAATAGGGGTAACCCTTAGGTGCAATAGTCCCCGAATAGGGATAGACCTTAGGCCCAGTAGTCAAATAGGGATAGACCTTAGGCTCGATGCTTTAAGAGGAAAATTTACGTAATAGCGAGGTGGAAACTTTCTTTTATTTCTATGTGTAAAGTACATGATCGAAAGCGTGTAAAAGCTTGTATTATTCCTAACCACTGAGCCAGGGCTGTTCAAGTACAAAGTTTCCTTCTTTCCTTGCTAAGAAATCTTAACCTGAAGGTGATGGCCCCCAGTATTCGAGGTCGATCTTGAGAGGGTTCGGATACTGTTGATACGACCATTGACTCAGGTTAAAATCGGTCTTCAAATCTAAGTTAGCACGATTTACTGTTGCCTCATTAAAAACCTTGCCGGAAAACCCATTTGGGACAAAACCGGTTCAAGGAAAAAAGAGTACAATGCGTGCTTTCAGACCTAATAGTCACATTCTCCTTTGGTTGTTGCCTGCAAGTGTTAGCCCGATTCATAATATTAAAAAAAAGAAGGTAAAAGAGGTTGTACCTTAGTAGTAGTACCGCTTTAAGTACGTCACGTTCCAGTTGTTTAGTAGCTGTGCACTGTTTCCTGTCTCGAGTTTGTATGAGCCTTTGCCGGTAATTCCGATGACTCGATATGGTCCTTCCCGATTCGGCCCTAACTTTCCCTCGTTCGGGTTCGAGGTGTGCAGTCTCACTCTTCTTAACACCAAGTCCCCGATCTTGAAGTGTTGGAGGTTGGCTCTTAGGTTGTAATACCTTTCTATCTGCTATTTCTGGGCAGTCAATCGGTCTAGGGCGGCCTCGCGCCTTTCATCTAATAGTTCCAGGCTCGTGCTCATGGCCTCACCGTTTGATTATTCGGTCGCATATTGGAATCTGAAGCTTGGTTCTCCCACTTTGATCAGTATTAGTGCTTCGGCTCCATAGACCAATGAAAACGGGGAGGCCCCGGCACTAGATTTTGAAGTTGTACAGTACGCCCACAAGACTTCGGAAAGAATTTCCTTCCACTTCCCTTTGGTATCGGTCAACCTCTTTTTCAAGTTTTGGAGTATGGTCTTATTTGTAGATTCCGCATTCCCGTTCCCACTAGGTGATAGGGTGTGGATAGTATCTTTTTAATCTTGTGGTCTTCGAAAAACTTATTTACCTTGCTGCCGATGAATCGCTTCCTATTATCACACACGATCTCGGCCGGTATCCCGAACCGGCATATTATGTGGTCCCAAATGAATTCAATGACTTCCTTTTCCCGGACTATCTCGAAAGTTTGAGCTTCGACCCTTTAGAATAATAATCGGTCATAAACAATATGAATTGAGCCTTACCAAGTGCCCATGGCAGGGGTCCTACGATGTCCGTTCCCCATTTCATGAACGGCCACAGGGACAGGAACGAATGGAATAGCTCTCCGGGTTGGTGGATAATCGGTGGGTGCCTTTGACAGCCGTCACATCTTCGTACAAAGTCCTTTGCATGTTTCTCCATGTCGATCCAATAATAGCCGACCCTGATTATGTTTTAAACCAAAGATTCTGCCCCTGTATGGTTTCCGCAGGTGCTTTCGTGAACTTCTCTCAAGACATATTCGGTGTCTCCCGGCCCCAAGCATATGGCGAACGGGCCGTCGAATGTTCTTCTGAACAAAGTCCCTTCGGACAGGTGGAACCTGGCCGCCTTCGTGCATAGAGCTCTTGATTCTTTAGGATCCGAGGGCAACTTCCCAGTCTTCAAATAGTCTATGTACTTGTTCCTCTAATCCCAAGTTAAACTTGTCGAGTTTACTTCGGCATGACCTTCTTCCACTATCGAATTCACGAGCTGTACAACTATTCCTAAGCTTAACTTATCGTCATCAACAGATGACCCCAAGTCAGCTAAAGCATCGACCTCGCTATTTTGATCTCGGGGCACGTGTTTTAGGGTCCATTCCTTGAATTGATGCAGCGTTACCTACAATTTGTCTAAACACCTTCGCATTCGTTCCTCTATTACTTCAAACGTCCCATTGACTTGATTTACTACAAGGAGGGAATCACACTTAGCTTCGACCACCTCGGCCCCAAGGCTTTTAGCCAATACAAGACCTGCAATCACGACCTCATACTCGGCCTCATTGTTAGTCAATTTCATAGTTCGAATAGACTGCCTAACTACGGTTCCCATAGGCGGCTTCAACACGATCCCGAGTGCGGATCCCTTTACGTTCGAAGCACCATCCATAAAGAGGGTCCAGATTTCCGAGGAAGTCCCCGAGGTTAACAACAATTCTTTTTCGACTTCGGGTATTAAGGCCGGGGTAAAGTCGGCCACGAAGTCTGCCAAATTTTTGATTTGATGGAGGTTCGGGGTCGATACTCGATACTCGATATTGCACCCGATAATTTCTACGGCCCATTTAGCCAACTGACCCGAGAGCTCAGGTTTGTGCATAACGTTCCTTAGCGGGTAAGAGGTTACGACACATATGGGTGGCATTGAAAGTATGGTTTTAACTTTCTGGAGGTGCTTAGCAAAGCGAGCGCCAGTTTTTCCAAGTGAGGATACCTTGTTTCGGCCTCGCATAGGGTTCTACTAACATAGTAAATAGGAAATTGCGTACCTTCCTCTTCTCGTACTAAGACTCCACTTACCGCCACTTCGGATACCGCCAAGTAAAGGTATTCCTGCTCATCCTCCTTCGGAGTATACAATAGGGGTGGACTCGAAAGGTACTATTTGAGTTCTTCCAAAGCTAGTTGGCACTCCAAGGTAAAAGAAAAGTTAATCTTCTTCTTCAATAGCGAGAAAAACTGATGACTTTTGTCTGAGGACCTCGATATGAATCGGCCTAGGGCGGCCATGCGCTCGATTAGCCTCTAAATGGCCTTGATACTGTCCACCATGGTGATGTCTTCTATAGTTTTGATTTTATCGGTATTGATCTCAATCCCTCGGTTGGACACCATAAACCCAAGGAATTTTCCAGATCTGACCCCCAATGCGCATTTTTCGAGGTTCAACTTCATATTGTATCTCTTCAATATGTCAAAGGTTTCCTGCAAATATTTAAAATGGTCCTCTGCTCGCAGGGACTTAACTAACATGTCGTCAATATAAACATCCATTGATTTTCCTATTTGTTCTTCGAACATCCGGTTTACTAGGCGTTGATAAGTGGCACCAGTGTTCTTTAGTCTGAACGGCATTACATTATAACAATAGGTGCCAAATTTAGTGATAAAGGAAGTTTTTTCCTGATCGCCCGAGTCCATCAGGATCTGGTTGTCGGAGTAGGGTCGAGAAACCTGAGTATCTCGTGCCCAGCCGTCACTCGATCATGCGATCAATGTTAGGCAAAGGAAAAGAGTAATTGGGGCATGCTTTATTCAAGTCTTTATAATCTCCTCACATTCTTAATTTATTTTCCTTTTTGTGCACTACCACTACATTAGCTAACCAGTTCGGGTATTTAACTTCCCGAATGGAACCTATTTTAAGGAGTTTAGATACCTCGTCTTTGATAAAGGCATGTTTGATTTCGGACTGAGGCCTCCTCTTCTATTTGACCGGGTGGAACTTCGGATCCAAACTCAGCTTGTGAGTGGTTATCTTCGGCGGGATCCTTGCCATATCAAGATGGGACCAGGAAAAACAAGATATGTTAATTTTAAGGAAACTAATGGGTTCTTTCCTAATCCCGGGGGTCAACCTCGTGCCCAGGTATACCTTTCGATCCGGCAGGTGTTCGGTCAGTATAACTTGCTCCAGTTCTTTAATCGTAGATTTGGTGGCGTTGTTATTATCGGGAGCTAGACCGATATAGGAACTCTGTAATCATCTTCCTCATCGACGTCTCATCCCTCCGATCCGACCAGGACCGACATCAGTGATTGCTATTTAACTTCGGCCTTTGTGGCAGACTCCCCGCCTTTTAACGTCGAGACAGCGAGTACTGGTAGTACTTCATCGATTGCGAACATTTCCTTTGCGGTTGGCTGTTCTCCATACATTTTCTTGATTATTCCGGATGTAGGGAACTTTAATACCTGGTGCAAGGTCAAGGGTACTGCCCTCATGTTGTGAACCCATGGTCTTCCAAATAGAGCATTATATCTCATATCCCCTTCGATCACATAAAATTTTATTTCCAGAGTGTTTCCGGCGGTGTTCACCGGTAGGGTTATCTCCCCTTTAGTAGTTTCACATGCCATGTTAAATCTGTTCAACACCCGAACTGCTGACACTATCTAGTTTTGTAGACCTAACTATTCCACGACCCTCGATCTGATGATATTGGCCGAGCTACCTGGATCAATTGACACACGTTTAACTCGATTTTTTTATATGCACATATATTACCAGTGTATCATTGTGCGGTTGTACGATGCCTTCGGCGTCCTCATCGTTGAACGAAATGGTTCCTTCCGGAATATAATCTTGGGTTCGTGTTTCCCTTGTGATGGACACCTTTGTGCGCTTTAGAGCGAGTCCCTAGGGGACATCGACTCCTCCAATGATCATGTTGATGACGTGCTGAGGTTCCTTTTGTTCGGTCTGTTTGTTTGAGTCCCTGTTCCTGAAGTGATTTTTGGCTCGATCACTCAGAAATTTCTAGAGATGCCCGTTATTGAATAACTAGGCTACTTTTTCTCTTAACTGTCGGCAGTCCTCGGTTCTATGGCAATGAGTGCCATGATACATACACAATAAGTTAGGGTCTCTCTAGGTATTCAGTTCATCATCACAAAGGAGAAACTTGCTTGCTACGACCATTGTACTGCATCGACGTTGAGGTTATATTCCGATAACCTTGGTGCCTCCCTGGCCCCGAGTGGCCTGTCGAAACTGTTTTTGCCCATGAGTCCCCAGCTACTATGGCCTCGATCATTCCTCTTTTCGTTTCTCGCAAGGTTACGCCCAGATCTGTTACCCTTTCGATTATGCTATACGGCTGATACCGGTCTCTTTTCGGTCTTGGTTCATGATCGACAACTCTCTTAGATCTGTCATTAGTTCTGATGGGATAAGCGGACCCAGAGGGGTCCCCGAGCTAATCGTCCTCGACTATGATTTTTGACCGGTACCTGTTATGGATGTCGGCCCAAGTTACCGCCGGGTACTCTATCAAATTATGTTTCAACTACTGTGAAGCTAAGGAGCTTCGAGGGTTGAGTCCTTGAGTGAACGCCTGAACAACCCAATCATCCGCAACCGGAGGCAGATCCATCCATTCCATTTGAAACCTCGATATGAATTCCCTGAGCATTTCGTTATCTCTTTGTTTTACCTTGAAAAGGTCCGATTTTCTTGTTTCGATCTTGATGGCCCCGGCATGCACTTTCACAAAGGCATCAGCAAGTATATCAAACGAATCAATAGAATTTGGGGGTAAGTTGTGATACCATATAATTGCTCCCTTTGACAGGGTTTTTCCGAACTTTTTTAACAAAATCGACTCGATCTCGTCATCCTCCAAGTCGTTTCCCTTAATGGCACACGTGTAGGAGGTTACGTGCTCATTTGGATATGTGGTCCCGTTATACTTCGGAATATCGGGCATGTAAACTTTTTCGGGATTGGCTTCTGTGCACGCTCGGAGGGAAAGACTTTTGGACAAATTTCTTGGAATCCACGCCCTTCAATATCGGGGGTGCTCCTGGAATTTTATCAACTCTGGAATTATAGGTCCCCACTTTTTTATCGTTAGCCTCAATTTTCTTCTCCCCCGATTCCACCCACTTTGTCAGTTCTTCAAGCATTTTTATTATCTCAGGGTTGGCCTCGGGCTCAGCTTCACCCGACTTTTCAGTTACTTGCTCATTTCTTCGGGTGTTTTCCCGCGATGGTTCGGGCTCAACTCTGCTGGGGTGCGGCTTTGATTCTGCAACTGTGCTATCGCCGCCTGTTGGGCCTGTAACATTTCGAAGATCGCCCGCAGATTGATTCCGTCGCCTTCACCTTCGGGCGTACCTCGAGTCATTGGTCAGGCTCCTCCGTGAGCGCTGTTCTCAGGGTCGGTCGGCAGGTTGACGTCGACGGCAACATGTGAGTTGGCATTGATTGGGTCTGCAATTGGGACTCCATTGAAATCAGCAGGCGGCACCTCGTTGCTAGGTACTTTATTGTTGTTTTCGCCATGATAGCCAGATTTAGCATCAACGTTCAAGTGAGCAGACTGAGAGTTTGACATTCTTAGGTAGATCTGAAATTAAACTCTCAAAGAGCAAGCATAAAATATAATGTGTTATGAAAATTTGTATCAAACTACCACTAGTATCCTTAGCCCCACGGTGGGCGCCAAACTGTTTACCCTTAAAATGGATAATAATTGAATTTATACGCGGTTTTAAGGATATGTGGACTAATTCAATACAAGTCACTTATGACGTTAGCTAAACAAATAAAAGATAGAATAAACAGCCAAACCAATAGTGATATTGAGTCGGACTCGGTTAAAAGCTTAACAAGTAGCCTGCCTTTGAACAAGAATCTGAACCTTTGAATATATAAAGCTATGAACAAGAATCTGAACCTCTGAATAACTTAGAAACAGAGAAAAAAAATGTATGTTGCCTTAATATGCGTGTTACCATGTGTTTATTGAATAATAAATTTCTCCTTTATATAGTAGATGAGTTTTACCCTAAGTACAATCCTAAAAATATAAAAATATTCCTTTTCGCTAATCACTGACCTGCTGCCGATACGGGCCGAGATCTACGCCGTGATATCCGGTTGGGCACGGATATCATGGCCCTTTGTTAATCGTGCGCGGTCGTTTGGTAATCCTTTCCGAGGTCTCGGAGCTCGAACCGGGTCCGGGGGCATGGTCTCGATGGCTCCGAGGGCAGGTGTTTTGTTCGGGCCTTGATATGGGAGGCCCCCAGCTTCGACCTTGATTCCTCGTAGTTATGTCTTTGCTTCGTTTGCCCCACCGGGAGATCCGGGTGCTTATTAACCCCAATTTTACCCGTAAAAAATAAGATAGACTATCACTACAAAAGATTAATTATATTGATAGCTTAGAAACTTTTTTACTGTCAATACATATAATTCAAATCCTAATGTATAGACACAAAATTTGTTCGACATAAATATCTCTATTTTTAAAAATAGTAAGAGCCCATTTGGACATAATGAAAATTTCACTTTTTTCTGAATTTTTTTTTACTTTTTTCGAAATCATCGTTTGGTCATAAAATTTCCAACTTTCACTTGAAGATTCATTTTGGAATTTTTCAAAAATTTGAAAAAAAACTTCAAAAAGATGTTTTTCAAAATTTTCACTCAGATCACTCACAAAACTTCAAAACAACCCAAAATTATATTTATGTCCAAACACAACTCTAATTTCAAATACCATTTTTACTTGAATCTTTTTTTTTTTTTTTTTTTTTTTTTTTTTGAATTTGACAATTCTTATGTTCAACCGCCCACTAAAATTACCACATATCTAGTAAAAAGTATGTAAATAAACAAAAAATTGTTATAAATAGAATTGTATTTATGGTGAATGTCTATATTTAGAGAGATTCTAGGGTTCATTGCTTGGTGGCTAAGTCACCCTCTCCCTATAAATAGAGGCTTCTATTCCCATTGTAATTCATCCCAAAATTCAATAAGAATTCTCTCTCTACTTTTCTCTGCAATACTCTTCTTCTTCTTTTATTATTTTATAACACGTTATCAGCACGAGACTCTAACCAATTGAGTAGAAGCTTTGGGATTGATCATAATGATTGTCAATTGTTCTATGAATTTCCTTCATAATTAAATTCTGGATTTAAGGTATGTATATTACCGTATTTTTCTCTTTTATTCTGTAATTTAATTTTAAATACAAGCAAAGACAATAAATTTTGATTATAACTCTAATGGAGTTTGTTAGAAATTATTGTTACTAGACTGTATTTGTAAAATAATTCTGGAAATATAAATGAGTATAAACAGAAATGAACATAAACAGAAATGACATAAAACCAATTCGAGCCCACTGAATTCACAGTGTTTTCTTAAGGAATTTAATCCCCTCCTAGTACCCAAGGTTATGGATTATTTCCTCCCAGGATAGAACGAATTACACACTGGTGTAGTGGTACGTCAAACCCCAGTGTTTCAGCGAACACAAAGTTCGGTAGCAAATCACACTTACTTTTTGCTTTGTTTGATGCTAAAAGTATGCAGAAGAAGGAGAAGAAACTCAGAAAATCGTAGTGAAATTCTGAGCAGAATAGTGTTGTATTTATAGCCAAAGTTAGGCTGAAATCTGAAGAGGTGCAACTCTTCAAAATGGCTATTTATGCAAAACGCCCACAGCATAAATGCCATTACATAAATGGCCATTTACTCAATAATAAAGAGGGAAAATTGAAGAGGGTAGTTACTTTTCTGTTACCAAAACAGAAAAACGGATTGGATTTAATATTAATATTTTGTTATTAAAATAAATATTTAATAACATTTATGTTAATATTTTACTATTAACAAATAAATTTGGTCCAAAAAGTTAATCAATCAATCGATCATTTGACCAAATCCAAATCCAAATCCGAATCCGAATCCGAATCCGAAGCCGAAGCCGAAGCTGAAGCCGAAGCCGTAGCCGTAGCCGAAGCCGAAGCCGAGCCGAGCGAGCGACGACGACGACGGCGCGACGCTTGCCTTCTTCTCAACTCTTTAAGAGCTAGAAGAAGAGCAATTGCTTATATACCCATAAAAAACCTCTTCCTCTTCCAATATGGGACAATGCCCATTTGCCAAGGGGGGGGGGGGGGGGGGGGGAACTTAAAATTTCACTCAAAAATTTTATTTCCCTCCATTTCCCATTCACCCTCTTTTAAGTATTTAATATATTAATTAAACACATCCAAAACCCAACAATTATAACCACCTGAAGTGGTAAAAATTTCTATGTCTTGCCATGATCAAATTCATGTATGATTATGGGCACAAAAAGTAAAAACCCGTCCCATTGAATTTGCTCCATTCTCTTTTCCTTAAGAGAATGTGATAGCAGTATGTGATAAGTCTGAGAGAAGACAAAATTATTACTATGAATGTATCAATGGATGTGGATGTGGCAATAGACGAAATTATGATCGTCATCATTGTGATAATGAGAATAATAAGGATTCTCAAAATAATCCTTCACTCTATGAAAGTAATATTTGTCATCGATTTGACATGAGATTTTACAAAGCACATATAGATGATGGTCCATTCATGATGTGAATGTGACAACATCTGATTTATGAATACATATTCATTCTTCAAAGAATATGAACATGCTAGTGGTAGTGAATATACCGCACTTACCTCTAAAAGAAGGTTTGAGATGATATAAGAAAATAATGTCATTATTATGGCATGAATGGTCATTGGTCACGTACCTATTGTACGCCAAAATATTTTGGAATTGTGATTGTTAAAAGACAACGGTAATGCAAGAAACAGATCTTGTATATAATTTTGACCATAACCATAATGGTATAACTTTCTCTTTAAAAGAGATATTCACCATATGGATGTTGATAAATATGTGGTAGTACCAAATTAATTGAGAGCTTTGAAAGAGCCAATTATTACTATTTTGGAGAAACACAATTGATTACCAATAAGGTATTGTGTTGTAGTAAGTCTCAAAGAAACTTATTCAGTTTCCAAAGTATAAGCGATTGATTATATTGAGACTATAAATAAAGGAAAGATTTAATATCTTCTATTACTACAACTTGTAGCGGGGTAATATATATGTGAAAAGCTACCCGTTTTATTCTCCAATTTGTACTACATAAACAAAAGAATATCACAATGAAGTGGATATTTATTGATATAAAAACCCATATCATAATAAACTTGGAGTTTATTCATAATTGCACACATCATGGTGTAAACCTGAAGTTTATCAATATTGATAATTTATTCAGTTGGCATAATTGGTTTACCCATATCAATTTAAGCATGATGTGCAAAAAAATAAAAGAGAATTCACATGGGTAAATATTAAAGAACTAGAAAGTTCTTTATGAATTCTCTTACATTGCTTGTTCTCATTAATTAATAGACCAATTAAAATTGGGATTGAATCCCATGAATGCTGGAAATATCAAAGGTGAATATGAGCCCATTCACCTGCCATGTATACCCCATAAGATGCATCTATGAGATGGTTACATGTGCGATTATTATTAACCCGCAACTTGGTGTTTGCGAGGTAGCTTGCTCAATAATTTAATTTCGAGCATAATTTCCAGATTTTTTATTCAAGAAGTTCATCTTGATAAGTTGGTTTACATCACAGTTCGTTTAGCAAAATGATTTATTAAGTGCCTCTACTTAATAGCTAAACAATTGCTTATGAGAACAAAGTTATCTATATCAATTTGATATATGTTATATACGAAAGTATATTATTTTCTCCCCTCACAAGTGGTTCAGGGTCAGGAACCAAATAATTTCATCTTATTATTATTCATGTGCGGGTTATATTTTGATTAATACCATAACGCACAAAGATGAGTTCTCAAAGTTGAGGAAACAAGTTAGTTTTTCTAACATGAGGGGGAGACAAGATACAACAGTTGAGAAAAAGTTACATGGAATGAATTATCATTTATACATCTAGATCCCCGAATAAAATAATATGAACTTGAAGTTCATAAAAGGATAATTCATGTGTAATTTATTGCAAAGCATGCCAGACGCATTTGCTGACCCAAAGAAACTAACTATATTCTTATTGCAAATGCTCCTATTAAGTCCTAGAAGGACAAAGTCTATAGTAAGCTTAAAGCGTATAGACAATCAGTTTCAAATAAACTTCTTGATAAAGAAGATGAGCAAATGATCAAAATGATCATAATAAAGGAGGCAAGTGATCTAGAAGATCACATGACATAACACTTCATAAAATCTCATGAGAGATTCAGGTACCTGAAAATATGAATGAAGAGATCTCTATGTCATGTCTTTATGAAAAATAAGGAGGTTGGAACTGATATAAAATGTTTGTCGACGACATCTATATTAGCGCTAAGTATAGACGAGGATCTTAAGTCTGTCGAATATAGACACAAAAATATTGGCCAAATGGAAGAGACACAATTCGAATAGAATTTGTTTCATACGAAAGACATATAGTTTTGGACCTTCAGTTCAAACACTTGAAAGTATGAAGCCAATGATATGTGCAATTAGTTTTCGATATCTTATTTGTCTAGCATGATATGAAAACTTGGTATGCATCTAAAGTCTATTATATGGCTTATATGACTTAAAAATCCCTGAAGGATTTAAATTGCTTAAAGCATATAGAATTCATGGTCATGAAGTACTACATCCTCAATGCAATTTATGCACAAATGTATCTTGCTATAACTATAAGCATGATAATGTGATAGCGAGGATATCTCTATGGAGATATTGAAGAGCCATTCTACGATATTTATGAAGATATTATATCTCTATCAAGAATGATGATTTCAAGGTGCAATATATTCATTCAAGTTAATATGGCTGATTTGTCTATCAAATATCTACCAAAGATCTTTTGAAGATGGTGCACAAGATTGGGATGCGAAGGCTCAAGGATGTGAATTGACGCTCTCATCAGGGGGAGTTAATGCGCGTTGCTCTCTTTTTCCCTTACAAGGTTTTGTCCCACTGGGTTTTCCTTGCAAGGTTTTTAATGAGGCAACCAAAAGGCGTATTTCTAAACATGTGTACTCTTTTTCCTTCTCTAGAATTTTTTTCCCACTGAGTTTTATTTTAGTTAAGGTTTTAACGAGGCACATTATCTGTTGAATAGACATTCAAGGGGGAGTGTTATAAATAGAATTGTATTTATGGTGAATGTCTATATTTAGAGAGATTCTAGGGTTCATTGCTTGGTGGCTAAGTCACCCTCTCCCTATAAATAGAGGCTTCTATTCCCATTGTAATTCATCCCAAAATTCAATAAAAATTCCTTCTCTACTTTTCTCTGCAATACTCTTCTTCTTCTTTTATTATTTTATAATGAATTAGGACATCACGTAATCACTGATAGTTAAAGCTTGATAAACAAATTCAAATTGTTGAGAAGGTATAAATAAACTACTTACTACGTAATAAAAGTATGACGAATTTACACTTTTAGCCACAAAAATACCAACAATTTGTTATTTAGGTCATCGTAATATATTGTTAAGCATTTGTAACCTTCAGTTAATTGATATTTATACTTTTTAATACTTCTACTTGTTAATCTTCACAATTTTAATGAACTTTAACTGTTACTGAACTATCACAAGGACTAAATGTATAATTTAATAAAAATGAGGGATCAAAACTGCCACCAAATAAAACCCCATTTTATTTTATTAATAAATGTCTGAAATAACTTAAATACAGCCCCTTTCGCTCCCTTAAAACCCTAGCAATTTCTGCAAGGCAAAGAAGCAAAGACTTCCATAAACCCTAACTGCAGCTCCCTCCTTTTCAACTCTCCGCCACCATGGTACTCTCTCTTTCTCTCTATGTCTTTTTTATTTTTTTTATGTGTGTGTGTGTGTAATTGTTGGTCATCTTCATTTGATTGGTTATTGTGTTTCATCCCTAAAAGCTAATGACTTTTTTCACTTTGTGAAAATGTTTAACTGTAGACTACAGAAACAGTGAACCCAAAAGCATACCCACTTGCGGATGCGCAGCTTACTACAACGATAATGGACTTGGTTCAACAAGCTGCCAACTATAAGCAGCTTAAAAAGGGTGCTAACGAAGGTTAGTTACTATTTGGAAAATTTCAATTTTTATGTCTTTTTTAGTGTACGAATTGCTTATTGATATAATGGAAAACTGGGTTTGGTTTTGTTTCAGCCACTAAGACACTAAACAGAGGGATTGCGGAGTTTGTTGTAATGGCAGCTGATACAGAGCCCCTTGAAATCCTTCTTCACCTCCCACTCCTTGCTGAGGATAAGGTAACAAATTTTTTTTCTTTCTTTTTTACCTTTTTTGGCGTATTTATTATACACTATGGAGTTTGGACTGTCAAACTCATGCATAAAATGCTTTGATTGCTTATTTATAAATTGCCAACCCCAACTCGTTTAGGATTGATGCATAGTTGTTGTTTGCTTTCTTATTTATAAAAAGAAAAAGGAAATTAGCTTTGGTTGCTTAATAGCTTGATTACTTGAGTGAAGTGCAGTTTTTCTTTGATAGCTTAATAGCTTTGCGTCTTGAATGAAGCGCGGTTATTCTTATTAACTCAGCTAATATCAAAATGAGAAAGTGTTTAGTATTCTCTTACACGAAATGCTATTTCACCTTGTTTTGTGATATGATTACCATCTACCGGGGACATATAAGGATAATGTAGTGATATTTGAGGATATCAATGCTGAAAAGCTTAAGTACAGGACAAAGAGTTATAGAATAGGCAAGCTGGAGCCAGTCCCTTATCCTCTGCAGTACTGGTTATCAGAGAGATGGGCTTTCTATTTAGCAATATAAATGCCTCTTACCCGACCCCCAACCCTGCATGCGACCCCTCCCCCTAAAGAAAGGTTCTGTTGATGGAGAAAGTGGATTCCAGCCACATAAGAGTTTGTATGTAAAAAGAGTCTTCTGGCTGTTTCTTGTGTTATTCTTTTTTCTGATGTTTACTCTTTATTTGGCTTGGAAAACAATCTAAAACAAGAAGATTGAGCATGTGTATGCACACTCTTATACCTCTATAAGTCTAACACATAGGTTTTCCGGCTCAATTTCTTTGCATATTTTGAAATCTTTGTGACTTAGTAGTTCAAATGAAGTTCCTTGTCAGTCTATTTGAAGAACTATTCAAGGTAGGTTCTTTAAATATGCTTGGAGCCATGAACTTCCATTGTCATGTAGTCGATCACATTAAATTTTCAGAAGGGAAAAGTTCTAGGATTTTAGAAATGTGAAGATAGGTAGTTTTTTTTGCTGGAAGAGGGTAATTACTTAAGTTTATGATTCTTTCTTTTGAAGTGTTGGGAAGACACTGCTTTCGAAGTGATTTTGCTTTTCCTGATTTTTTCACAGGTTTTCTGTTAGTGATAGGTTACACTTAAATTCTAGTATTTAGTCTTCGAGTGAATAGTGTTATTAGTCGTGTGCATATTTAAATTAACTTTCCCTGCTTTGCTGTGTTGACCATGCTTATTATACTATCAAACTGCAATTCTTCCTCGTTTTGGTGCTAATTAGCCCTACCTCTGGTAAATAGAATTGCGTCTGAGATGAGTGTCAATTTTAATTCTATTATTCAAGAAATGCTGCTAATTGCTAAACTTTTCTTATTATTGTTTCTCTCAAATTTTCAGAATGTTCCATACGTTTTTGTTCCCTCGAAGCAAGCTCTTGGTCGAGCATGTGGTGTTACTCGACCTGTGATTGCTGCTTCTGTAACAAGCAACGAGGGAAGTCAGTTGAAATCACAAATTCAGCAATTAAAGGTAACGTCATGAAGGATTTCTTTTCGATTATTTCTAGAATTTTGTTGAGTTCGTTCCTTTATTTTAATACCGAAATGGATTTTCTCTTTTCTTATGATGCAGGATGCTATTGAGAAGCTTCTTATCTAAATCTTGAGCCTTTTCAGCATGAGGGGCCTCATGATTTCTAAAGTGGATTGAGTGGGCTTTGACTGAAGCAGTTATTTCCTCTCTTTTTTTCTTTTTTCTTCCTTTCTCATTTTCCCTTGTCTGGTTACAATGACTTTTTATGAGTTATGTTAAGATAACCTATTATGCTTGAGAAGGTTAAATCAAGTTTACATTACTGTTTAGCCTGAGTTTTCATGTATCATGTACTATATCTTTTTAAGGGTATAATAGTTTTTAGAAAAATCATGTTGAGCCAGCACCGACTTACTTCACTTGGTTGAAGATTTCTCGTTCCTGAGAGAGATCAGTTCTAGACACTTGTTTACGTGAATCAAACTCTGTTAAAGTTGGGGAAAAAACTGGCTGACTTCTACTCTGGTAAAATTTGTAAGTTATCCATTATGTGCAGTGGGTTTGGATTTAGTTGGATCGTTTAGAATTCCCAGGTTTGAGTCGAGCGCTTATTGGACACAATCTCTCTATCTCACACAAGGTAAGGATAAGGTTTGCATATACCTCACCCTCCCTAGACACCACTCGTGGGATTAAACTAGGTATGTTGTTTAGAATTCCCAGGTTTGACGTTAATGGCCATTGACTAAGAACCATAATGACATTCCACCCATTTTTGCGAATTTGGTGTTGTGAAATGTTTATTTGATTGTTATATAGTCTTTAGTGGCTGGTTCTAAAATGTTGAATCTTAAATAAGATGCACTACCTAGCTTTTGTGAGCACAGAAACAGAGCAGTCATTTGATATTTACCCCAAGGAATAAGAGTCAACACCTTCTCATGAGTACTCAGAAGAATTTCTATCGCTCTATCGCCGCAGGGGCAAAGAACCCGTTGCTGTGATTTGAGGTCTCCAGAGTTCTGAGTATTCTGAATATTAGCTGGCTGTTTCGTTGAATGATTCTTGAATTTTTTTTGTATTTTTGGCCAGATCTATAAAATGCTCAACTTACCGATCAATAATGAAACTGATCATGTTCTAATCGACCAATAAAGAAGCTCTTTTTGTGTTCCAAATTTCTGTCAGAGTTCATCTCACAAATTCTTGTCTTGGTTTATCAATGTGCTCACACCACAACAATCAAATCAAGAGTAAGAGTTACAAATAAAAGTGAAAATAACTTAAATGCGCAAGATGCATGACTTGCATTCATTTGCGCAGATTAAACACTGAGTGCCACCAAATTTTTCAGATGCATATTACTCCTCACTGATGTTGGAAGGGGTAAAGCTAATTAAGTACTGGGTTTCAGCGTAAGATGAATCAAAAGTTATGCCAAATTTACTATTCCCTCCGTCTCAAATTATTTGTTGTGGTTTCTAAAAATAGTTGTCTCAAATTATTTGTCATTTTAGAAGTTCAAGAGTAACATGTAATATTAATTGTTCTTGAAGACTACAACTATTTTAATTATGAGTAAAGCATTAAATGAAGAGAGATTATGTCTTAAGACTTTAATAAGGGTAAAATAGTCAAAAATATTTCCTATTTAATATTTTTTAATTGGACGTGTAAAAGAGAAACACATCAGATAATTTGAGACGCAGGGAGCTATAAAATATTATAGGAACTGTGAGTTTTGTACTTTGCATTTAAAGAGATGTCATGTGGCCTTTCTCAGTTGCTTCTTGAAAATGTCCACGGTTGGGGGGCTGTCCAAAACCACTGTGCACGTGCAACTAACAAACTCATCTCCTCCTGCTGGTTTTGAGTTTTGACTAGTTCAGAGTCATCAGCTGGCCATGGCATTGCCAGCAAATCTTTCTTTTAGTCAGCTCGGTGCACAGGGTGTCCGTGTTCACGTAGGGTCCGAGAACGGCCACACCCCAAGTGGTGTGATATAGACAACCTACCCTAATGCATGCATTAATAGTTGCTTCCATAACTTGAAGCCATGACTCATAAATCACACGGAGACAACTTTACCGTTGGTCCAACGCTTCCCTTCGGCATTGCCAAGCAAATCTCTGTTTAAAGCCAATGCAATAAGTTCTTAATTATGATACAAAGACAGTACACTGACAGGAAATTATACTTTATAATATAGTTTATATATAATCAATATTGTTTATTTCCAAGTTTTTTTGAATATCCACTGTTCCCCATTCTAAAGGCACTTTAATTTAGTGATTAAAATGAATAAACAAAGGGTTAAGAAGAACCCTTTGCTTGTTTAAGAATGTTAGAAATAACTGCTTATGTCTATGCCTTTCTAAAACAAAATGCAACTTGAAGTCATGGATTCCTATGCCACATAATTTCCAGCACCAAACTAGAAAATCATGTAATTTCTGCCGAGTTAAATGCTGCTCAACCTAATCACACTATAAAAAATGAACCATAATCACTCTATCAACCTAATTTTTGTACATATTTAGTGAATTCTATTTCTTACTGCGTTATTATATTATAATACCAACGATAACGGGATAATAATTTTAACTGTTAGGCACAGCTGTTTGGCGGTGGTGGCTCGAGTTTCTGAAGTGCCATAATTTCAGGAGATGCATTGAGTAAAGAAAGAAGCCATAGATTAAATTAGTAAAGGCCACCTCCCAAAAATAAAACTCTAACTTCGCGTCATCTTCCACATATAGTCGGACATCTCTATAATAATCATCCTCTACAACAATACTTTACTATAATTAACAACCAGTTTTCTTTGGAACTAAATTATTATGTTACGTTATAATATATGTTTATAACAGCAGTTCACTGTAGCAACCAAAAAATATCGGAACAAACAAAACTATTATAGAGATGTTTGACTGTATTATTCAAAACTCGGTTATATTTCAAAGCAACTATGCATCACAAACTTAAACAAATAAACATAGTATAAACATCATGTTCCCTTCATTTAAGTCCAGATGCATTGCAAATATTCTATAGTTTTCACGTGTGACTTGGTCTGTTTCCCCTATTTTGCAGACAATTCTATAACAAACACTAATTTATTCTTCAAACTCTTTTCTTGAATCAAGACAAAGGGAACTTTCCATCAAACTACATGGCTGTTAGATCTTCCACTCTATAGCTCTATATATATAATGTTGCAAAGGACAATACTTAAAAGCAACTTGAGAATATCAAGAATTGATCACCATGTCTAAAAATTTTCTTCTTTATTTGATCTTGACAGAAGCTGTTGTATATCTAGCAATGGCTGATACTGCAACAGCTTTTGCAAATACCCCAGCTCCTAGTCCATCGGCTTCAATTCGAAAACTTGAAAAACACCAACCTAAATTGGTTAAATCTTCTGCTGCAGCTGCGCCTACACCACAGAAAGGAGAAGAAAAGAAGCCTAAGGAGGTTGGTTCTGAAAATGAACACAATAGGATTGCTCAATCACAGGATATTCATATTGAGAAGAAACACCATCACCATTCAATTGACAAGTCTTTTTATGGAGGTGGAGTTATTCTTGGGGGTTTAGCCACTGCATTTTTTGTGGCTATTGTCTGTTATATTAGAGCAACTAGAAGGAAACATGCTAAACCTAGTGCCTCCTCAGCTGCATGATTTTAGTGGATTTTAGTACACATATGTACTTTGGATGATATTAGAAACATCCCGTTTGGTAGAAGATTGTAAAGATAACCATTACTCAATTCTGATTTTGCATGTATTCTTGTATAAAATATAGATATTTTCAACTTCTCTGCCTCTACCTACCTTTTGTCTTTTCATCCGGAATCAAGAATTTTACATTCTATCTAATCCTTAGCACAAGATTTTTTAAAAAGCAAACAATTTTTATAAGTGTGTTACATTTTCTACACACTAAAATTCTTGTGTTTTTTTTTTAGAATTGGTTGTCTAGCTAGTTCATTCCATTAGCTAGAATTGGTTATTATTTCGGGTGAAACTTATGTATAAATTTTATTTTTGGAGTTCTCTTTGACTCTCTTTGATGCCATTTTGGCTACTTTGTCAATCTTTGATGAAGTCACCTGAAAGATTTGTTTGCTGATTTTTTGGTTCATTGTCCAATCAAGAAAACATTATTATCTGTTTTCATCCAACTTCTTTAGCATTTTCTGGAGTTACAAAATTAATGGTGACATTCATCCATAATATTGTTTAACCAAACAATAAAATTTCGGTCAAAGCTTTATTTTTAGAAGAACGCGGGTTACTGATAATAAAAAATGAACAGAAGAAATTGATTTTGATAACAATAAGAAAGATAGCAAAAAACAAAGTAAATCAGTATATTCAGTTGATATTTCGTGTCCTTAAAAATGACCAGTCTTCTCCTTTTTATAGCTATCTCTAAGATATACGTTTTGCCTTTGTCATAATAAGGCTATTATAGACAATTAAAGGCATTAAATGCTACGTTACATAATCATTGTAATTTAATACAGATTCTCTAACGTTTTTAGTATTTAATGCTTATTAAATACTGTATCTGTACTCTCTTGTGCTGTCAGATTCATTCTCCTTGATTTTTGGATTTAAATAGGTACGAGCGTTGAGTCTTTTGAATAACTGCTCGTGCCTCTACTTGTGCCTCTGCTCGTATATGTTGCAACTCGTGCCTCTTTGCTAATCATCACTCTTTGACCAGCCTTCATGTCATGACACGTCATCTTTCAATCACTTCAATATGTGAATTCAATTTTTCCCAATACAATATACTAAGCATATATACATTCATCATCACCTTCAATTGATACCGGTCGATTTAACATCAAAAGGCAGAGTATGTCCTGCAAAATGCAGAAATTTGGAAGCCTGCATTAGGTAAAAATATATGGAGAAGTAAAAAGCAGATAGACTGTTTTATGAATCAGAAAAGGATTTAACTTATATAGCACGAGCGACAGTGTAAAGACTTATGTCCACATTTATAGCCTACTGGACGGTTTGCATAACTGCAGCGCTTGGAAATGGTAATGGCAATTTCAGGAGAAGAACTTCCATATGACTTGCCTGATGGTAGATTCAGAATTTAGACGTTGTGAATTTTTGAGTTAAAAGACTAATTTCTTTTATGATGTATCTCTCTATCTATACTTGTCTTTTGCACATAAATAGTGTATAGGGTCGGACTAGAAACACACAAAAAACATTGCCTGCTCCTTGCATACATTCAAGCAGTGGCGGAGATAGAATTTTCACTAAGGCATGTCAAACTATAAAAATTAGATACACCGAAAAGTTAAGGGGAGTCAACATATAGTCAATATACATAAAACAGACTAGTTTATCTAGCAATACAGTGTAATTTTTTGGAGAAGGGGAGTCGATTGACACCCCTTAATTTGTTGAATGTGGCGCACGTTGACATGGCACAAATAGAGAAATGGTTAACTACTAAACAAAGAAATAAAGTTACAACACCTCCAATCTTATAATTGGGAGGAAATCATATGTTTTTGTTAAGTAGCTCTAATCTATTTCAGTGTCTCTGAAATTATTTTGTACTTAATAGCTTCACAACTCTCTGAACTTGTCTCCCAGAGCTATTTTACCGAAAAAGGAGAGAACAACAAAGATAGACAGAAAATGATGTAACAAACAGGGAGTTTTGATTGGAGATCAATGTTAATGAAAATTTTACAAAAATAACGCCGTTGCCGGGGATCGAACCCGGGTCACCCGCGTGACAGGCGGGAATACTTACCACTATACTACAACGACTTGTTGTTTTCCAACGCGTAGTATCTATATAACATACTAAGTATAAAATACTACAAAATGTTACGCCATTAATCTGATATGCTCTTGCTTTTATGATTTATCAATGTTTCTTGGGAGATGAAGCATCACAGAGTATACCTAGCAACCACAACTACAAAATTATATGTGATTTTTTTTTTAGAAAGTATTACTATAAATATTACTTTTGGATCATAACTTCAGTGGACTCAAGACTTTCAGTCTATTGATTTCAGAGAATAGGGGTATGCATTCGAATCGGTTTATCGATAAATCGAATCGATTATTTGTTATCGAAATCGAAAAAATCGAAACCTTATTGAAACGATAACGATAAGCATATGTACAAATCGATAATCGATAAGTAATTATCGATAAGGGTCAAAATCGAATCGATAAATCGAATGCACATCCCTAGACTGTAGACACTTGTTAAATGAGTAATTACCTATTTGTGTAGATTAATATAACATACAAAATGTATATATATTCCGCTACTATTTTGAAAGCGGCTATACAATATTATTTTCCCTAATCTATACCCTTTCCTTTACCCTAAGTCCCTTACCTTATTATTTCCTCTACCACATTTAAGGAATGATCATATTTAAAGATCAAGGGAATGAAGTTCAAATTAATGGAAAACAGAATTAGCCGTGATGATGTGTTTTGTTTTGTTTTGTTTTTATTATACCGTTGGAGTGTTGGTGGCATACATTTGATCCCTTACTTTAGTTTTGTTGCATGTGCTTGTTGACATAATTTTTATATTATAAATGGTGTTCGTCTTATTTTAGCTTCTTTTTGTCCATATTAGTTAGGCGCGTTTATAGCGATATACTTTCCGTGGAATCCCGCAAATTTTCTTATTGGTGTAATTCGATAACCGAATCGATAAGCCCCCAAAATCGATAAATCGAAATCGAAAAAATCGAAACCTTATTGAAACGATAACGATAAGCATATGTACAAATCGATAATCGATAAATAATTATCGATAAGGGTCAAAATCAAATCGATAAATCAAATGCACACCCCTATCAGAGAATGAATTTCCCTCTATACCTATCACAACCATGCACCTTGCCCTGTCACACGCTTAAATATAATACACATACATAATATGTAATTAATGTGAAATTTCATATGTGTTTAAGGAATGAAGCAGGTTCAGAAAACCATTAATACTTCCGAGATATTCTTAGCTTATAAGGTGTTAGCTCAAGTAGATATCCACACCTAGTCAGAAAGCTATCCCTAAAAATAGAAAGAGAGGAAGAATAAATAGAATTGCGAAGATACAATAATGTAGGCATCTTTACTTGGCCAAAGTAAATAATTTGAAATAATCAAGGGAAGAAAAGTCAATTTTGTCGTGATTAACTTAGATTTAGCGAAACTTTAGTTAATAACGATACGCAAATGAAAAGTTTGAACATATAGTGATAAAAATGTGAATCTCAAAACAACTTATGTCTTTATTAAGTAAAATAAAAGTTCATATGAGCGTTAGTTCAAACTAAACCCCTTCATAAAAACGGTAAAATGTATCTGCACCAGACGTTTGCATCAAACTATACTAATTTATCATGGTTAAGTGATAAACTAGGGTAAGAATGTGTATTAATTAACTATGATCTTATAATATGTTTTATGTATTTATTGGATTGATGTAAACACCCGGTGTGAACAAAAATTTATTCCCTATTACTAAAAATATCTAAAGACAAGACAATGACGTTTGAGAAACCTAAATGTGATATAATATCAGTCGTCAAATATCTTAAAAATAATACTCCATCCGTTTCAGTTTATATGGACCTATTTCCTTTTTGGTCCGTTCCAAAAAGAATGATCCATTTCTAAATTTGGAAACAATTTAGATTAAACTTACAATTCTACCCTTAATGTGAAGCTTTTATAACCACAGAAATACTCTGGACCCCTTTTTGACTTGGTTAGGACCACAAATTTCAAAAGTCTTCATTTTTTCTTAAACTTTGTGCTCAGTCAAACAGGTTCACATAAATTGGAATGGAGGTACTACTATTTGATATTTTAATATGATTTTTAAAAGTTCTCAAATGAAAGCACAATAATATTACTTGGCTTAAAATTCAAGAATTGTCTGCATTCTTTTTATTCAAAGTTTGATAAAGAGTGCATTTCACTTCCAATAGTTTTGTACCATATTCAATGAATCAGTTCAAGTGCATTTGAGTTTTTTTGCTCTTTCTTCAAAATTGACCTGTATCCTAAAAACGATTAAATAGTTTAAAAAAGACCAATGTTTAAGAGACAACACGGAGGGCATTTGGTCTAGTGGTATGATTCTCGCTTAGGGTGCGAGAGGTCCCGAGTTCAATTCTCGGAATGCCCCTTAATAATATATTTTGCTGCCACTACTTATTTTTGCACTTCTATCCTTTTTTGTAAAAATCCTTTTGACATCAACAAATTGAGAGTTTTGTTGAACAAAATTCTTGGTACAAATGCAATCTTTAGGTAGTATTATTAAAAGGAAAAATCAAATTTACACGCCACTGGCTGATAATTATGCATGGTACAGGAGTACCCACAACATTCTTGTGCACAATCTGTCGTAACATTACCATCTGACTCATAAGTGAATTTAGCTTAGGAACAAGACTGCACAATTGAGGAAGTGCAAAATAACAGAGGATGTTGGTTTATGACCATAAAGATATCTTGATAAATGAAGGCTAAATAGTGGGAGTATATGCTAAAACCTATCTCACACTCAAATACATGGCTCTACATAAATGAGAGCATGCATAAAAGGATCTTTCTTCAGAAGAAAATATACAGGAGTTCATTCATATAATCAAGTACTGATCTTTATTATTCTTTCCCAGGCGAGTCGTGTGTCAATGGGCTGGAAATTTCTCTTGAACATTCTGAAGAGCCTATTGACGCGGTTGCTGAAACATCTTGAGTAGTGCTTGAAAATGAATCTGATCGTTTGAAATCACTGCTGCTGAAGTCCTTCCCTTTTGAATCAACGCTCAAATAATCAGTCAAAACCTTTTTAACACCAAACCCTCGTTGAGAAAGCTTGCTGCTATCGAGGATTTTGGATCTTTCTCCCTTTGCTGGACTAATAAGTTGGGAAGGAGAGAAGCTTGGTGTGGTGAAAGCTGTTTTGTATGGAGTGCCATTGACAGGTACAGCGAGTGGAGTTCCCATGCTCTTATGAGCAATGATACCGACTTTGGAAACTGGCACAAATTGATCTGAGTGCTTATTCAAATCATCCACATAAAGCAGGTCATCAACGCGTGCAATAATATTGAACGCCAGGCTCTCAAGAACTCTTGAGTAGCTCTCCAAAATAGATTTTCCAACATCCTAAGGAACAACAAGAAACATTAAATTTCAATAATCATGATTGGTGATGAGAGAAAAAAGTTCTTTTCTTAGAAAAGAAAAAGTAATGGATGAGTGAGAATTCCGTATCAAACCTTGTTATATTGAATTTTACTCATGTCTAAGGTTGTCTGTGGAAGACCAGGAAAACGTTGCTTTAGGCAAAGCAAAAGGCTTTCAGCTCTATCTGCAAGCAACTCCCTCTTATCACCGTCAATCATCAAATCCTTAACCATTTCCCACGAGGACTTTGAACTGGACCTATGCGCACCACTCAAAGGTTTTGAGTGAGTTCTTCTACGCCACACATAAATTGAGGCCTCCACTCGGTTTGCTATCTCTAATGCTTGATGCTCAGAAGACAAGTCAAGGCAGTCCAGCAAACATTCAGGTGAAAATTGATCCGAGGTGATATATCTGTGGATAAGATCACCTAAGCTAGCTTTTCCATTCTGCAAGATTAAAAATTAAACAACTGCAAGTTGAGTAAACTGGAGGGGAATTGTAGTATACAAACATCAGCTAAAAGAATTGTAGTCCTGTACCTTAGGAAGGCCTTCTAAATATGACTCGGGCACATCCATTTCCGCTAAGGAATTGCTGTTAATAGCCAATGCAGCTTTCAGTATTTGGTTTGTGCAGTCACGTCTGTGCTGCAATTGCCTTCTTGCATCTTCACTGAGACCACCGGAGGGAACTCTAGGTACGGGAAGCCACCATTTCTCCTCTTGACGGGGTAGAGGATTTCTGAAAGAGGACGACCCATCAGATTCCTGAGCTAAGATCCCTTGCTCAACATACCAAAATTCCGTGCTTCTGAAACTGTCTAATATCTCCTGTGAAAGAGGCAAATAATTTAGAATGTCGTAACATTCAGCATTCAACAATAAAGACTGAATTTCAAAAGAAAAAAGAATGGCTATCTTACAAGAAGCATGTTGTCGAGTTTACGAAGTGCTGGAAGGTTGATATAAAGGTCTGACCGCGGCCTAGACGTCATGATCTAAAATAGAAAACAGATTAACACATTACCACAGTCCATTTTCAAAATTACAAGTAAAAATGTAAGTGATTTTCAAAAGCTCCAAGTATTTGATAAAGCCCGGTGCACAAAGCATCCCACATTCACGTAAGGTCCGGGGAAGGTCCGCACTCAAAGGTTGTGACGTAGACAGCCAACTCTAATGCAAGCATTAGTGGCTGCTTCCACGGCTCGAACCTGTAACCTATAGGTCACACCTATAGGTCACACGGAGACAACTTTACCGTTGCTCCAAGGCACCCCTCCAAAACATTTGATAAAGTGATTGGTATAAAACATTAGTCCCGTTACGTCCTCGAACCAAAGGAGCAGAACTTTCAACAGTGGTAGAAAGCTTAAAGTACAAGAACAACTTCAAAGAAACCAGACCTACCTCAAGCTTGGTTCCATCTGGAAATGTTTGCCAAGAGGGTATCAATTCTACAATATGATCACTAACACAGAGAAGCCATTCCATTTCTCTACGCCACATTAACTTTTTCTCTGGAGGTAAAGGTTCTAATCTCCAAATTTGCCCAAAAAGAGTAGCTAATGGTAACAAAAGGAGGAATGAGTAAAAGAAATGTACAACTTAGTCACTATAAACCAAATCCACACAATTAAAATAGAATCAAATACACAACAAAAGTAACATACCACATAGATTAGTAATAGCATTTGAAATTGCTAGTGCTGTGCAAACCCCATTTCCACAACCAGACATGTCCTCTCCCAGCAGCAATTTTGAAAATCTTTCCTTCATCATTTCAATCTCTACACCAAAATCCAGTTTATTAAACAGCCACATTAAAGGGCAGCCCAGTGCTGTTTTACGCAGCATTTCTGCAAGAGGTTGGCTTGAACCCGTGACCTCCTGGTCACGTGGCAGCTACTTTACCCGTTACGCCCTTCGTTGAACAGCCACATTATATGCAAAAATAGAACGAGAACATATGTATAGAAAGAATATACAAAATCTTACCAGACAAACAAGACCCTTGTTTCTCTAATTTCCTTTTATCCACATACGGTTTCTCTACTTCTTCAGAAACATCAGAATTTGCACAATGCTGTCGGACCTCATTCTCCTCAATATGCCAAACAATTGAAGATGGAGAACATGAATCCTCAGACCCACTATCTTCTTCTTCATTCACAGTTTCCTCTGACACCAAAAAACCAGAACTTGAACAGCTCTCTCTACCTATCATCTTTGCATTCAAACACATTAAAGACCCAATCTTTCCACCATTTTCCCCATAATTATCAGACAAAACCTCCATGTTATCATCAAGAAAACCAGGAGAAGCACAATAAACAGAGTTGGTCATCACAATGCCATCAAATTCAAACCTTTTACTACCAAAGTTTGAGACTTTAGCTTTATGATAAAGATTTTTAAGGGATTTTGAAACCTTAAATTTCAATGCAGAAAAATGGGTTTGGTTCTTGGATTTAGTACAAGGCTCTAGTGGAATAAAATGCTTGAGCTGTGGCTGAAATTCCAAAGAGACATCTTTTTTGTCATTGTGTGACACAGGTCTATCCATAAGGTTTTTTCAACTTCAACCATGTCTGCTTCTGAAAATGGGGTAAAAATGAAAAACAAGAAATGGGGTTAATTTTTTAAAGAAAAAGATAAAAGGAAAATGGAGAATCTTGTTGATTAGAAGAGTGAAGGTGGACAATGATTAATGGAAATGTAAGTGTTGTGAAGTGGGGAAGGTTGGATAATAATATGAGTAATGGAGAGGGAACAATGATGGTAGAGAGTGAGGCTACAAAAGTAGACCAAAAAACAGCGCAAGAAGTATATTTGGTGGGCTATGGGAGCATTGCTTTTGCTTAAATGAGGAGCCTTCTACACACTGTCACTATCACTATCTTGCTTTTGTTGGGCTTTGCTTAAACAAGGGCTCTTAAACATAATTATTGCTTACTTCACTAGCCTATTAGTACAACATTTCTTTTTCTTTAATTTTTTTTTAATTACATAAGGAGTGGAGAGGGAAAAGGGGATGCTAGGGGTAAAAACTAATTTATGTTGGCACAGATGTCCCTATAAGGAGGTGTGAGAGGTTGTTATCGGTGGGTCTGAGAAGAGGTAGAGGTAGGCCAAATTCTTTTTATTACGGGAGATGATTAGGAAGGACATGACGCTGCTTCAGTTTATCGAGGACATGGGTGTGGATGTCGAAAATTAGAGTAGAATGATAGTAAATAGTCGTGAGCCTTGTATTTTCTTATTTTATTAGATTTATGTTACTACTTACTACATGTTGCTTCTCTCGCTTCGTTTTTCTTATTATCTTGCTGTCATAATTGTATGTTGCATTTTTTGTAATTTTTTTGAGCCGAATGTCTATTGGAAACAACTTATCTATCTTCTCAACACAGAGATAAGATCTGCGTACACACTACCCTCCTTAGACCCAACTTATAGAATTATACTGGATATTTTATTATTGTTGTTGTTTATACAAAATCAATAGATGTATGATATTATATTTGCACATAAGCTTGTCTCACTTGATATTGGTTATTCAATATACATTTTCACGGAATTAAATCATGTAACCATGATAATATTGATATAAGTTGGCACTGATAATTTTTATCGAAATTCTATCCTATTAATGAGGTTTGAATCCTCCATCTCAATTATGAAAATAGGGACTCGCCAAGTAAGCTAAGCCAATCCAATAAAACAACATCTCAATTTTCAAGTTCGTTTTGAAAAAATATATTAAAGTAATAGTTTGGTGTATGTGACATGGTCATTGGAGTGTTGTAAAGGAAGGATTAAAATAAATTATAAAGCTCATCATCCTAGATTTTAAAGTTTTCAAATTTTGGGTATGATTGTGAAATTTTTTAGTTGGATAATCAGATATAATGTTTGAATTACCTTACAGAACAAAAAGAAAAGAAAGAAAGAAATCAGACATTTTAAAAGTATACAATAATGTCCGTTGTCTAAAACAAGCGCAGGTTGGTTAAGATAATATTCTTTTTCTAATTTTTTATAGCTAAATATTACTTTTATGGAATTCCGTTTTACAACTCCATCTAGGTAAGTTTCCTTAATTCATAGTATAACAGAATTATAATTAGGATAAAGGAGAGTTGTGATTGGTTAACAACTAAACTAAATATAGCCTAATTCGGTTAAATATTCAGTATATTATTTGTACCGGAATAGTAAGATGAATACAAAGAATTCCATACAGTCATTTCCAACTAACTAGAGATTGGGGTATAATAATATAGTTAACTATAATAATTCCACCTGTTGTTGTGTCATTTTCACTATGTTGATCTGTTTTGCTTTCCTTAAACAAGCGCTCTTACATAATTATTGCTAACTTCAGTGGGTTATTAAAAATATAATATTTCAGTTTACAAGTTCGTTTTGAAGAATATTAAAGTAATAAGAGGAGTAGATGACTTGGTCATGATGTGAGAGTTGTGTAAAGGAAAAAAAATCAACACTATAAAATCCACAATCTAAACTTTCCAAATTTTTTTTGGTTGGGATGATATGTGACTCATATTCTCTTAGTTCTTGACCATCTTTCAAAGTTTTAATAATTACTTATCAAAGGTTATAAGGGCAGACTGTTCCACATTCACCCACATCATAGTAACTCCGAAATAATCTTCTTTTAGTTGCGGAACAAAATTCCACAGTTAATTGCTGACTATGAATAATTCTTCCATAACATAAGAGGGCGGTCTTTTGCGTGAGCCGAATAACGTAGGTGCACAAGAGTACTTCGATGAAATTTGCATATAAAATAAAAATAACAAATGAAGAAATAACTAGCCATTTTTAAGTATCCAAGTAAACAAGGGAATGTAGCACAAATTGGTCGTATCAATGAGTTTAAATATTGAATAATTAAATAAAAAAGAATAAATAAAGTAAAGGGGAACTTGGTCAATAAAAACCTACTAAAATTAATCCTAATGGATTCAAGTAGAAAGACGATAAGCATAGATTTCATAGGAAGGAGAAGAGAAGACGCTGATAAAAATCAACCTTAATTACACACACACAAAAGAATACAAGATGGGAGTTCTATCTTTGGTTCAACTTCCCTTTTAGATTATTTGGGATCTGTACATAAATAACTAGACATATTGGTTATTTACTTTTCTAAGCCGTTATTTATATACCGATTACACACAATTATACATATATTATACATAGATTATACTTATATTAAATATTTTCCGATTATTTTTTTGTTTAAACAGTTAGGTTAACGATTATTAAGTTAATTCTTAGAAATTTTAATTTTACAATCCCTCTGTAATTAGTTGTTTCAATGTAAAAAATAAATGAAACTGAGTTAGCTAGGTAAATTACGTAGGGAAGAGAATATATAGTACATGACAAATCCTTAAGTTGGAGTTTAGCTATACAAGTTCTAGGAAAATTTGTTTGGTTTAGCAAGTCGGACGACATTGTAATCTGAGAACAAAAGAAAGGAACTTTACAAAGAAGCTGCTTTGAAGCTGTAAACCATTTTTTTTTTTGTCAAATCATTATGTACTCGAACCTTACTAGTTCAATTAATTCAGATTTACGCCGGTGTACATAAAAAGTTCATTATTATTGAGTCATTTTTTATAAGAATGTTTTTCGCCTAAAGTGAGATTTTCCGACGTGAATTCGGATTAATCAGATCTCAAAACGGGTACTAGACACCAACTAATAAACCAAAAGAAAATGCACATGCACAGTGACGGAGGCAGAATTTTGCTAAGGGGTTAAAAAAAGAAAAAGTTAAAAAATTTAAAAAAACTGTGGCCAGTGAAAATCGAAATAGTGACTTCATAAAGTTTTTGAACCCCTTGACCATTAAACTATATTTGGGTTGTGTCAACGCGATTTAAAATATAATATGTAATAATATAAAATAAATTTTGTCTTATATGTACGGTATGATTATTTGACGAGGACAATTCGGATGAATCCCTTCCCGCCCCTAAATCCGCCCACAGCACATGCATATGCAGTGAGTTTACTGTGAGTACTTTCAATTGGCAAGCAAATCCAAGGCCATACCTACCACTAATGTTAATTTGGAAAACCATGAAAATGACCAAAAAGGATGTTTTTTCTTTTTGTCCACCTGAGAGGTTAAAGGGGTCCCAACCCCCAAACAATATTACCAATTGCTAGGTCCACAATCACAAGCTTGTAGTTGCAGGAATATCAAAGTTTGGTCAGTGGTCCGCTCCTAACTAACTCCCCCTACCCTAGGGCGTTTCTTTTTTGTTCTTTTATAATCATCAATCTTTTATTTCTTCTAATTTTTAATATGTTTTTATCCATCGACTTTTGTAAATAGTTTGACATGTTAATTTAATGTACTTTGATTTGATACGTCACAATATGTTACTCCCTTTGTTCTTTTTCAAATAATTTACCCATATATATTCATATTAGAAACTTATGTGATTGTGTAAAATTTTTTTCTTTAAACTATCGATGGATATATGTACTGGTAGATGTAACATTATAAATCCAAATCCGAATGACTTAGACCTAAAATCAAATGAAGTAAGTTGTAGAGAAAGACCTAAAATAAATGCAAACTTATCCAAATACTAAATGCTATAATGTTGAAGTTCAGTTATTAATGTTATAACTTACAATAGGTTTAGGTAGGGTTAAATATTAAATTTAGAGAACTTTTAATAAGAACCCTAATTTTTCTTTAAAAGTATTAGTAATGGAATGGAATACGATAGGATTTCACTTGGCCAAGACCAACAACTTTGGGATATAAGTCTGGTTGATTGATATATGACTGATTTATTGATATCTTTGTTTACCCTCGAATCCGGATAACAATTGAATTTATATGGGGTTTTAAGGATCCGTGAACTAAAAGATACAAAAGGTTTTTAGGTTAAGGAAAATAAAGATAAAGAATCAACAATTGCTGTTAAAGTAAATAATTGCAGAATATAATATTGCTTAGAACAATTGTGCTTCATGATCCACAAGAATTTAGAGAGATACCCATTTATACATTCTGATTAAGGGTAAAAATAAGGTAGGTAAATTGATTACATCGTGGATCCCTGTAATTACGCCTTAATGGCCTGAAGTGGTTGAGAAAATCACGTTTGGGCGAGATATCCGGCGACGCTTGGTTATCCGTTACGAGCCCGGCTTCCGACCTTGTGTGTTTCTCCATCCGGTGGTGATTCCTTTCGAGCTCTGTAACGGTCTCGAAATGACTCGACCTCGGTTGTAGACGTGGCCGTCGTTCTACCTTGCATCCAGGTCGGGTTCGATGGCCCCGACTTGCTCCGGACCGGATCCAACCCGGTCGGGCTCAAGCAAAAAAAAAAAAAAGGGTATCACCCAAATTTACAAAATCATTCTCAAATTTTCCAAATAAGGTGTGCCCTTCATCTTACCTCGAATTTCTATTGCACCTTTATTTTGCTGTCAAAAACCAACCTATGCAGTTCGGAATTTGCTGGAGCTTTTTGAACTACTCCATGACAATAATTGTGATGACCCAAAAGGTCATCACTTATTTTTAAATTAAATTCTGTGTTTCGAGGCCTTAAAAACCTCTTTCAGCATCACCTCGATTTGCGTGCGTAGTCTGGGCGTGTAGTCGGAAGTTCATATGTGAAAATCTGTGAAAAATGATACAAATTTGGGTTTAAAATGAATTAAGTTGACTTCGGTCAATATTTTGGGGAAACGGACCGGGACCCGTGGTTTGACTGTCCCGGAGGGTCCGTAGGAAAATATGGGACTTGGGCGTATGTCCGGAATCGAATTCTGAGGTCCCAAGCCCGAGAAATGAATTTTTGAAAGAAATTATTTTTTGAAAAATATAAAGGTTTTTGAAAGTGAAATGTTATGTGAAACTTGTGGTATAGGGACGGTATTATGGTTCCAGAGCCCGGTACAGGTTCAATATGATTTATATGTGTTGTCGGTAAAATTTGGTAAGAAACGGACTTGAAACGACGTGAATCAGATAGTTAATGAGAAAATTGGAAATCTAAAGTCGTGAGAATGTTTCATGATTTTGAAGCTAAATTCATAGTTGTTGATGTTATTTTAGTGATTTGAATGCACGAGCGAGTCCGTATGATATTTTTAGGGTGGTGTGCATGTTATGTTTGGAGCCCCGAGGGCTCGGGTGAGTTTTGGATAGGCCACGGGGTGAAATTTTGGACTTAAGGAATTGCAGGCCTGCAGGCTTCGCATTTGCCAACCTCCCTTCACAATTCCCAGTTCGCATTTCCCAATCTCCCTTCGCAATTACCAGTTCGCATTTCCTAACCTCCCTTCGCAATTCCCAGCTCGTATTTCCCAACCTCCCTTCGCAATTCCCAGTTCGCACTTCCCAACCCCCCTTCGCAATTCCCATAACTGCAGCCTGCAACTTTTTATACTTAGCCGAAAAACAACCCTTTTTCACATCTTTTCAAAATAAAAACTCCCTAGGGCGATTTTCCAAGAACAACTCTTCTTCCAAATCGATTGTAAGTCAATTTTTACTAGTTTCCTTCAATCATTAACATCTTTTAACATGATTTCAACTCAAAATCAATGATTTTCATGGGGGAAATTGGGTGTTTTGAGTAGAACCTAGGTTTTTCAAAAAAAGAGGATTTGGACCTCGATTTGAGGTCCGATTTCAAAACAAATTATATATTTGAGTTCATAGGTGAATGGGTAGTCGGGTTTTAGTTCGAACCTCGGATTTTGACCATGTGGGCCCGGGGCTGATTTTTTGACTTTTTGGGAAAGGCTTTAGAAAACTTATTTCCATGCATTAGAAATTATTTATTTAGCATTCATTGATGTAATTAAGTAACTTGTGACTAGATAGGAGCGAATTGGTGGTGGAATCACGAGGTAAATCTATAGTTGAGGCTTGAACTGAGTTCGTGGCATCAAGATAAGTGTTTGGTCTAACCTTAGCTTGAGGGAATAGGAGTTTGGTCTGTATGCTACATGTTATGTGTTGAGTACGACGTATAGGTGTGGTGACGATTATCTATACGTCGGTGTCGAGCATGACCGTGAGTTTAAAATTGAAATTTATTGTATTATTGAGAACTACTACGAATGCCTAAGTAGTTGACTCTCTGTGATGAGCAAGGTTTATAATTATTCTCATAGAGATTACTTATGGTTGAGCATTGGTGTTAGTTGAGGTAGTAGATGTTGGAACAAGTTTGGTTATAGCAGGTTTTCCCTTGCCGGGAGGTATTTACTTATACTGTTGATTCCCTTGCCGGAATAGTGTAGTTCCTTATTGATCCCTTGCCGGGACTCTTGTTATGGTTTTTGTTGATTGTATATTTGGATCGGGTTGCACGCCGCAACAATGATATATTTGGATCAGGTTGCATGCCGCAACAATGATATATTTGGATCGGGTTGCACACCATAACAATGATATATTTGGATCGGGTTGCACGCCGCAACAATGATATACTTGGATCGGGTTGCACACCGCAACAATGATATGATTGGGTCGGGTTGCACGCCGCAACAATAATATAATCGGATTGGGTTGCACACGGCAACAGTGATAAATGATATGGATCGTGTTGCACGCCGCAACAATGTTGTTATATGTTGGGAGCGGGTGGCAGGCCTGCCATGAGATAATTGAAATGGGTGCGGGTGGCACGCGTGCCACGAGATAAATGAAATTGGAGCAGGTGGCATGCCTGCCACGAGACATATGAAATGGGAGCGGGTTGCACGCCTGCAACGAGATACGTGAAATGTGAAATGAAAGTGAATTCTGCCTTTGTTTTCCTTATCCTTGTTAGTAGTTGGATTTTGGTTCCTTTATAATTCTCTTGATATTCTATTTACATGTTATTCCCCGAAGCATGCTTTCCCCCTCCCATCATTACTTATTTATTTCTGCCTTACTTTCCGCTGTATATTATATAACTGCACAGGTTTATTTGGTAGTCTGGTCCTAGCCTCGTCACTACCTCGCCGAGGTTAGGCTAGGCACTTACCAGCACATGGGGCCGGTTGTGCTGATACTACACTCTGCACTCTTTTGTACAGATCCCAGTGTTGTAGATTTCGTACCGCAGTGAGGTTGCTGCTTCTGGTCCATCAGGCGATGCGAGGTAGTCCTGCAGGCGTCCGCAGGCCTTGGCGTCTCCTTCTAGCTATTATTCCAGTTTCTTTCTTGTATTTCCAGAGACAGTGTTGTAATATTTCTTTCAAACCTTTATTTGTAGAAATCTTAGACAGTCTGTGAAGTTGTGACACCAATCTTGGGTAGTGTTGTTATGGAATGGTATTAGCAGCATTATTAAACTTGAAATTAAGTCTTCCGCTTGTTAAATTTTGTTGATTATTAACTGTTGGTTTATAACTGTTAACAGATTTAAAAATGGAAATAAGGCAAATAATTCAGTTGATTGGCTTGCCTAGCTTTCACTAGTAGGCACCATCACGACTCCCGAGGGTGGAAAATCAGGGTCGTGACAAGTTGGTATCAGAGCTCTAGGTTACATGGGTCTCACAATTCCGAGACAAGCTTGGTAGAGTTTGAGGGATCGGTACAGAGACGTCTGTACTTATCCCCCAAAGGATACAGAGTTAGGAAAAACTTCGCATCTATTCTTTCCTGTCGTGCGGTTTGGTTTCTCAATACTAATCGAATTTCTACTCTGTTCTTTTGAGATGCCGAGATCATGCGCTTCCTCATCCGCTGATCAGCAGCCCCAGCCCCCAGCAGCTCCCGCGAGGGGCAGAGGCCGAGGCCGTGCTCAGCCCGGAGCAGCACCACCAGCGGCGGGGCCTCAGGTTGAGTTTGACGAGAAGGTTCCGGCCCAGACAGCTCCAGTGGGCCTAGCTCAGGTCCCAAAGGGGTTCATTGCTACTCCAGTACTTCAGGATGCTCTGGTCCGTCTAGTGGTCCTCATAGAGAGTGTCACCCAGGCAGGCTTGCTTCCTGTAGCCCCAGCGAGGCTGGAGGAGGGGCCCAGACTCCTGCTACTCGCACTCCGGAGCAGGTGGCTCCTCAGTTCCAGACTCCAGCAGCTCAGCCAGTTGGAGCAGTTCAGCCGGGTGTGGTAGCCCAGACCGGTGTCGGAGCAGCTATGACTGCCGATGCCTTGTGGAGATTGGATAGGTTTACTAAGCTCTTCACTGCCACTTTCAGCGGTGCATCTTCTGAGGATCCCCAAGATTATCTAGACAGCTGTCATGAGGTTCTCAGGAACATGGGGATAGTGGAGACCAATGGGGTCGACTTTGCTACTTTCCGCTTATCTGGATCCGCCAATACCTGGTGGAGAGATTATTGTTTGGCTAGACCAGCCGGATCGCCAGCTTTGACTTGGGAGCAGTTTACTCAGCTATTTTTGGAGAAGTTTCTTCCCGTTACTCAGAGGGAGATTTACCGGAGGCAGTTTGAGCTTCTCCAGCAGGGTTCCATGACTGTTACCCAGTATGGACCAAGTTTATTGATTTGGCCCGTCATGCTCTACTTATACTTCACACGGAGAGAGAGAGAGATTGAGGAGGTTCATTGAGGGACTTATCCAGCCCATTCGACTTCAGATGGCTAAGGAGACGGGGAGCGATATTTCTTTCCAGGAGGCGGCCAATGTGGCCAGGAGGGTCGAGATGGTTTTGTCACGGGGAGGTGGTCAGGGGTCTGACAAGAGGCCCCGTCATTCAGATTTTGGAGGATATGCTCCGAGCTTGTGTCATTGACTTCTGAGGCTCGTGGGATCAGTTCTTGCCTTTAGCAGAGTTTGCCTACAATAACAGCTACCAGTCGAGTATTCAGATGGCTCCTTATGAGGCTCTATATGGTAGGCGGTGTCGGTCGCCGGTTGGATGGTTTGAGCTGGGAGAGGCTCGGTTGTTGGGTACGGATCTAGTACAGGATGCCTTGGACAAGGTCAGGATCATTCAGGACAGGCTTCGTACAGCTCAGTCCAGGCAAAAGAGCTATGCCGATCGCAAGGTTCGAGATTTGGCTTTCATGATCGGTGAGTGGGTATTGCTTCGAGTGTCGCCTATGAAGGGCGTGATGAGATTCGGGAAGAAGGGCAAGCATAACCCTAGGTTCATTGGCCCGTTTGAGATTCTTGATCGAGTGGGAGAGGTGGCTTATAGACTTGCATTGCCGCCGAGCTTATCAGCCGTGTATCCAGTGTTTCACGTGTCCATGCTTCGGAAGTATCACGGCGATCCATCCTACGTGTTAGATTTCAGCGCTGTCCAGTTGAACAAGGATTTGTCCTATGAGGAGGAGCCGGTAGCTATTCTAGACCGGTAGGTTTGTCAGTTGAGATCAAAGAGTTTTCTTCTGTTCGTGTTCAGTGGAAAGGTCAGCCTGTCGAGGCATCGACCTGGGAGCCCGAGTCAGATATGCGAAGCTGTTATCCCCATCTTTTCCCCGACTCAGGTACTTCCTTCTTATGTCCGTTCGAGGACGAACGGTTGTTTTAGAGGTGGAGGATGTGATGACCCAAAAGGTCATCACTTGTTTTTAAATTAAATTCTGTGTTTCGAGGCCTTAAAAACCTCTTTCATCATCACCTCGATTTGCATGCATAGTCCGGGCGTGTAGCCGGAAGTCTATATGTGAAAATCTGTGAAAAATGATAAAAATTTGGCTTTAAAATGAATTAAGTTGTCTTCGGGGAAACGGACCCAGACCCGTGGTTTGACGGTCCTGGAGGGTCCGTAGGAAAATATGGGACTTGGGCGTATGCCCGGAATCGAATTCCGAGGTCCCAAGCCCGAGAAATCAATTTTTGAAAGAAATTATTTTTTGAAAAATATAAAGGTTTTTGAAAGTGAAATGTTATGTGAAACCTGTGGGATTATGGTTCCGGAGCCCGGTACAGGTTCAATATGATATATATGTGTTGTCGGTTAAATTTGGTAAGAAACGGACTTGAAACGACGTGAATCAGATAGTTATGGAGAAAATTGGAAATTTGAAGTCGTGAGAAAGTTTCATGATTTTGATGCTAAATTCATAGTTGTTGATATTATTTTAGTGATTTGAATGCACGAGCGAGCCGTATGATGTTTTTAGGGTGGTGTGCATGTTTGGTTTGGAGCCCCGAGGGCTCGGGTGAGTTTTGGATAGGCTACAGGGTGAAATTTTGGACTTAAGGAATTGCAGGCCTGCAGGCTTCGCATTTGCCAACCTCCCTTCGCAATTCTCAGTTCGCATTTCCCAATCCCCCTTCGCAATTCCCAGTTCGCATTTCCCAACCCCCTTTGCAATTTCCGGCTCGCATTTCCCAACCTCCCTTCGCAATTCCCAATTTGCATTTCCCAACCTCCCTTCGCAATTCCCATATCTGCAGCCAACAACTTTTTATACTTAGCCGAAAAATAACCCTTTTTCATATCTTTTCAAAATAAAAACTCCCTAGGGCAATTTTTCAAGAACAACTCTTCTTCCAAATCGATTGTAAGTCAGTTTTTACTAGTTTTCTTCAATTATTAACATCTTTTAACATGATTTCAACTCAAAATCAATGATTTTCATGGGGGAAATTGGGTGTTTTGGGTAGAACCTAGGTTTTTCAAAAAAAGAGGATTTGGACCTCGATTTGAGGTTCGATTACAAAACAAATTATATATTTGAGTTCATAGGTGAATGGGTAGTCGGGTTTTGGTTCGAACCTCGGGTTTTGACCATGTGGGCCCGGGGCTGATTTTTTGACTTTTTTGGGAAAGGCTTTAGAAAACTTATTTCCATGCATTAAAAATTGTTTATTTAGCATTCATTGATGTAATTAAGTAACTTGAGACTAGATACGAGCAAATTGGTTGTGGAATCACGAGGTAAAGCTATTGTTGAGGCTTGAACTGAGTTCGTGGCATCGAGGTAAGTGTTTGGTCTAACCTTAGCTTAAGGGAATAGGAGTTTGGTCTGTATGCTACATGTTATGTGTTGAGTACGACGTATAGGTGTGTGATGAGTATCTATACGTCGGTGTCGAGCATGAACGTGAGTCTTAAATTGAAATTTATTGTGTTATTGAGAACTACTAAGAATGCCTAAGTAGTTGACTCTCTATGATGAGCAAGGTTTATAATAATTCTCGTAGAGATTACTTATGGTTGAGCATTGGTGTTAGTTGAGGTAGTAGATGTTGGAACAAGTTTGGTTATAGCTGGTTTTCCCTTGCCGGGAGGTATTTACTTATACTGTTGATTCCCTTGCCGGGATAGTGTAGTTCCTTATTGATCCCTTGCCAGGACTCTTGTTATGGTTGTTGTTGATTGTATATTTGGATCGGGTTGCACGCCGCAACAATGATATATTTGGATCGAGTTGCACGCCGCAACAATGATATATTTGGATCGAGTTGCACGCCGCAACAATGATATATTTGGATCGGGTTGTACGCCGCAATAATGGTATATTTGGATCGGGTTGCACGCCGCAACAATGATATGATTGAGTCGGGTTGCACGCCGCAACAATAATATAATCGGATCGAGTTGCACGCCGTAACAGTGATAAATGATATGGATCGGGTTGCACGCCGCAACAGTGTTGTTATATGTTGGGAGCGGGTGGCACGCCTGCCACGAGATAATTGAAATGGGAGCGGGTGGCACGCCTGCCACGAGATAAATGAAATGGGAGCGGGTGGCACACCTGCCACGAGACATATGAAATGGGAGCGGGTTGCACGCCTGCAACGAGATATGTGAAATGTGAAATGAAAGTGAATTCTGCCTTTGTTTTCCTTATCCTTGTTAGTAGTTAGATTTTGGTTCCTTTATAATTCTCTTGATATTCTGTTTTACCTGTTATTCTCCGAAGCATGCTTTCCCCGTCCCATCCTTACTTGTTTATTTTGCCTTACTTTCCGCTGTATATTATATAACTGCACAGGTTTATTTGGTAGTCTGGTCCTAGCCTCGTGACTACCTCGCCGAGGTTAGGCTAGGCACTTACTAGCACATGGGGTCGGTTGTGCTGATACTACACTCTGAACTCTTTTGTGCAGATCCCAGTGTTGTAGATTTCGTACCGCAGTGAGGTTGCTGCTTCTGGTCCATCAGGCGACCTGAGGTAGTCCTGTAGGCGTCCGCAGGCCTTGGTGTCTCCTTCTAGCTATTATTCCAGTTTCTTTCTTGTATTTCCAGAGACAATGTTGTATTATTTCTTTGAAACCTTTATTTGTTGAAATATTAGACAGTCTGTGAAGTTGTGACACCAATCTTGGGTAGTGTTGTTATGGAATGGTATTAGCAGTATTATTAAACTTGAAATTAAGTCTTCCGCTTGTTAAATTTTGTTGATTATTAACTGTTGGTTTATAACTGTTAACGGATTTAAAAATGGAAATAAGGCAAATAATTCAGTTGATTGGCTTGCCTAGCTTTCACTAGTAGGCGCCATCACGACTCCCGAGTGTGGGAAATCCGGGTCGTGACAATAATCAATAAATTTGTAGGAATATAACACTTTCTTATGTGGTCTTTAACTTTTGACGTCAAAAGCTAAAAAGTATTGTCCATGGAACAAATGAAGGGGCAACACCTGTTAAACTAGAGGTTCTGCACGTGAGACAAACGAGGGCCAAAATTCAACACCATCCACTTTGAGGGCTAATTGTGTACTTCACCCGACAATAATTATATTTGGGCCACTGCTAATAGGCCTCGACATAGAAGTGCTAGGCTTTGTGTTTGGAGCCCTTAAAGGTTCGGCCCTTAACAAACAAAAAATAATGTCACTATCAAGGGATTACTGGGGGGAAATTACCAGCTATGTCCATTTATAAGTAGCTCATTATAAAAATTGGCCAATTGATAAAATATTACTAATATTAGCCAAATTAGCCAATTAGCTATTTGAAGCAAAAAATATCAAATTTTTGCTTTGTTTTGAGTGGGTGTTATTAGAATAGATTGGGCACAACTTAAGGAGCTTGAATCTCAATTTTGGGATGATTTGGTGAAGTTTTGAGGTGGTTTGAATTGAAAATTCGAAATAAAAGCGGAACATAAAAAAAAATGATATGTGTATCATTTGTGTATCAGATATGTATCATATTTGTATCAATTGTGTATCACATGTATATCCATGTATACCTGTGTGTGAGATACATGCGTGATACATGTTTGATACATGTGTCGCAGAAGACTTTTTTGAACTCGATTTAATTACGAATTTTGATACAAAACCAGTCCAAATCACCTCCAATCTTCCTCAAATTTTGTATATTGACTTATTTATATATTTTCAATGAATTTCAACTATACCCATTGAAAAAGTTCCTTTTTTGCTTAGATTTTTGGAATATTGTATAGATTTTTGTATTTCATCACCTTATTTGCTACCCTGTCCATGGAATTTCCTTTCCGTCTTGTATCTAATGTTGCTAATCACGCTTAAAAATATGAAAGGTGATTTTTGCATGTGATTATTTGATAGAAAGAACCCTATTATTTGATGTTTCAATTTTTGTTGGCTAATTTTGGTAAGTCTATGACTAATGACTAGAGGTTGGTAAGTTGAGATTTATTTGGAATATTTTTGTAAGTTTCCCATTACCGGGAGGTACTATAGTGGGTTTTGCATTTAAAAAGTAATATTCACACAACTAAGCAGCTCTGTCCCAATAATTCCTTTTCAACTACCTTACATTTAAATGTCTCAGTAAATATTTCTTATTTTTTTTTTACCTACTATATAATTAATAACTACTTCATTTCAGTATCTTACGCTGAAATGAATTTTGAATGATTACTAGTTACTAGCTTAAATTAAACCCCACAATATCTTTAGCCACACCAACTAAACGTTACTCTCAAATATCTGGCCAAGTAAATACATAGTTACATTACAGCAACAACAACAATAAATTCAGTGGAATCCCACAAGCGAGGTTCGGGAGTAGTATATACGCAGCCTTATCCCTACCTTGTGCAGGCATAAAAGTTGTTTCCGGTAGATCCCCGTTCAGGCCAGCATAATCTCAGCATTAAAGCAACAGAGATATAATAATAAAAGAGATTAAACAACAACGAAATAGTAACAAAACTGAAGCAGCAATAACATCTGATAGTGATAAACATCAAAGAATACGACAAAATAAGAAAATACATAGTTACATTGTTCCTAGAAAGAAGGGTAGAGAAGATTGACCAGAAATATATTAGTAGCAAATTATTTAGTTCCCATTTCTGATCAAATCAGAACGAAGCTGTCTCATTTAAGTATTCAGAGTTAGCGATAAGAGAAAGAGTTTTAACTTCTGCACATTAACAGTGCATAGTAATTTTATACCCTCAGTTTAAATCACCTACATGTAACTAGTCATATCATATATAATATGGTTGTTTACCCTCAAAATAGGATAACAATTGAATTTGTAAGTGGTTTTACGGATACGTGGATTAAATTGACACAAAGCGATAAATTGAATTGCAATTGAAACAAAGTATGATAAAGTGAATTCAAACCACACGAATTGAACAGTAACAACCTTGGGAAGTGAAGCACCCTTGAACAGAATGCACTTTGATCAGTATTAAAACACAGTTGAATAAGAACTTTAAAGAGAAAACAACAGTATATTGCTTTGGGATGCATGTAACAACGTGTCTTACAAATAATCTGACTCCCTTTGTATAGCAGGGGAATCCCACCTCAGGTACAATTCTATATAAGTTAAAAAATTCGGTTTCTCATCGATACGTGCCGAGATTCCCGCCATCATACACGACCAGTTACGAATATTTCGCCTTCCGTTTTTCGGTCTGGCAACGTTTCCTCGAGCTCATTCGGGGTCAAGATCGATTCAGGGTCATGGACCTGATGTTCTCGAGGACGGGAATTCTGACCTCGTATCTTGGTTTGATGGAACCCGAGGTAGATCTTCAACCCATCATGTTTCAATCTCGATCTGTCGTGCAATAGACGAGCCCGATTTCGACCGTATACTGATAGTCCTCTTGTTTTTTGGAGAGTAAACGACGAGAAATGATATGAGCCCCCAATTCTCGCCTCAATACTCTGCGTCAGAAACGACAAAAGGAACGAAACGTCTCGTCAATCACATCTTAAGGGCATTAAATGCTCGTCAGTTGCTGGTCGGCCACTCCTGGTTTTGAATCGTCGTTTGAAAACTATAAATACCCCCCTTCTTCATTCATTCAAACTTTAAATCCAAACCTTCTCTACTCTTGTTCTTAAAAATCTTTGCATTTCCTAACACTTGTAACCAGATTTCTTGAGGTCTTTGTAGGAACTCTCGCGTGTCTTCACTCCAAATCATTAAGTTTATCCTTTTAAATTCCTCTCCTTCATCTCTATTCAAAAATAATGGCGAAGACTTCTAAGACAGTTCCTAAAAAAGAAACCACTTCTTCATCACGGCCGGCCGTCTAGGAACCAATGGCGGAATCTCCTCTTGACGCGTTTATTCCTGGCGGATTCTCAGTGACCGCCGACTTCAAAGTTGAAAAACCTTCACCCGTTCCGGGCCGAGGTGAGAAAGTATCGAGGTATATTTGCTCGATCACCGAAGAGACCCTCCCTACATTCATAAATGACTGCAACTGGGCCGAAAAAGACGTGATAGTTCCCGGTCCCGAAGAAGATATCACTACTCACATTAAGGGATACTTAAGTGTTTACAGTTATCCATTTATGTTTGGCCCGTTGGACCCGATGATCATCCAATTCTGCAAAAGGTACGAGGTGTGCATTGGTCAGATCCACCCCTCATTCTGGAGGATAGTCATTCTTCTCCGATTCTTCGTGAGAAAGATTGACGGATGCCCATTCAGCGTTGACCATCTGATGCGCCTATACAGTCCCCGATTCTTCCGAGGGAGACTGATTAAGCTTGCGCGCGGGCCACTAAAGCCCTGTTCTCGAGCATCGATGAAAATCGAGACCGAGTTTGGCTAGGCCAGTTTGTTCAACCTCGGACCTCGGACCCGATCCCGGCCAAGTACATGCCGTTTCCCGAGGAGTGGAACACAAAACGTAAGTAAATTCCCATTTTTCCCAGAATTTTATTTTACTTTCTTTTTCTCCTTTCTTATCGACGTTTGGTGATGATGCAGCTGTTGCTCGAGTTCCAGACGCAGTTCCTCGACTCAAGGAGTGGGTCAAGGACATTGTCTCACAGAAATCGTATTCCGAGTGCGCAAGGCGCGAACTTTCGAAGGGCTAGTGGGAGGCCCGTTCTTACGGTGAGATTACTTTCTTGAGTGAGCAACACTTGGGTTCCCTTCGTGCTGTTGAGTTCTTATTTATTTCTTTTTTCTTTGCAGGTTATTCCAAAGATGTCGCCATGAGGCCTCCATCTGGTGATAAGGATATCCCTGTTGAGTCCCCTGCTCGGAGAAGAAAATACCGAAAAGGATATTGGTGCGCAAATCCAATGAAAGAACCAGCGCCCGAGAGCTCCCATCGGACTCAATCCACCGGCTGAGGGATGAGTCCGAAGAAGAAGAAGAAGCTTCCCAATTGGTGGCCCGCGTGCGAGGCAACATCGAACTACCTCAAACCAGGGGGGGCGATGAGGAGGTAGTGACTGAGGCCTCCGAACCAGGGAGGGGCGAGGCCGATTTCCCCAAGTTGGGGAGGCTGACAAAGAGACTGCGGCTGATGCTCCTCGGGCAGAGGATAATGCCCCGAAGGATGCACTTGGAGTGATAGACTGAGTCACCCTCATTCACCGACTCCATTATCCGCGTTGCGCAGAGGCTAAAAAGACGCCCAAATGAGGGGCCCCAAGGGGTGGTAGACCCCTTCTTCAACTTCTTCGAAGGTTTAGACTCTACCGCATCGGAAGACGTCACCGGGTTGGGTGACTAACTGGTACCAAAGAAGAGTCCATCCTCGGGAACCAGCGGGCCTTCTTCGAGCCCAAAACTATTAAATCGGTTCCCAGCTCCGAGTGTAGATCCTGACCGGAAGCAGTCGATTATTATGTCTATTCCGGAGGATGCCCGGGTCTTCTCTGCCCTCGTGGGGGTTGCAAGTTACTTTGATATCTGGTGACCGAAGAGGATCAAGCAAAAATGAATAAGGTAGAAGCGCCCTGCCTGTTCAACGAAGCCCAATAGGCGTTAAATCGGGTAACTTCGAATGCCTCTCGATGACTTTTGTTATGTACTTAGATTAAGTCATAAAAGATTGTAACTCTTTCCTTTGTGTTTATAGGCCTCGGTGCTTCATCACGAGACTTTTCTCCGATATCGAGAAGAGTTAAACCAACATGAGGCCGAGACCCGAGAGCTTATTAAGAAGAGGGATGCTTACAAACTTCTCAGTGAGCAATGTGAGGGAAAGGTCAATAAACTTCAAGCCGAGATGAAGGCGGTTCGGAAAGAGCATGCCGACCTGGTCGAGCAGGTAAGAAGAGTATTTGAGGTTAGTAACAATGAGTCAGATACGGTGGCTAATGGCCTAAACCCGCAGGTCCAACAGAAGCTTGACCAGATCGGACAGCTCTAGTTAGAGGTGGATGCGGTGAAGGCTGAGGCCGAAGAATGGAAAAAGAACATGGACTGCCTGGCCTCAGAAAAGGAGACCGCCTGGGCACAATTGACTTCGACTGAGGTCCAACTTCGAGCTGTAGGGGAGAAGTCCTTGGTGCAGTCCAAGAAGATCGAGGAGCTCCAGTCTCAATTGAATTCGGTCGTCTCTGATCGAGAAAATATGGCCAAGGAGCTTGAAACGTTCAAGTCGGAGGCCAAAGTAATTAAAGTTGATGCCGACTAGATGGTGGCCGTTTATAAGGCTGATGCCGAGGTGGCTCAGTTTCGAGCAAAAGAGATCATCGAGCACTCTAAGTGGAAATCTCGAAGAGAGTCCCTTGAGGAAATTCACGCTCGGGGTTTCGACTTATAAGCTGAGATTGAGAGTGCCAAAGAGCTCGAAGCCGAGGCTAAAAAACTGGCTTATCCCGAAGACGACGAGGAGTCTGAAGATTTGGGCGAGTCCGAGGGTGGCGAAGATCCCGGGGTGACGAGGCGGCCCCCGGCGAAGACTAGGCTACTTAGGCTCTTTGTAAATATTTTTTTTAATTTACATTTTACCATTTGGTTGAGGCTGTTTGGCCTCTGTAAAGAATTTGTATCGAGGCTGTTTTGACTCTTGTAAGAAATTTTTGATATGTATATAAAGCCTTTTTTCTCTTCAGCAATTTCTATGTTCTTCGCTATGTCATTTATATTTGCAAAGATTAAAATGCCTTAGCATGAAATAGTTAGCTTATGCTCGGGGGTTCGAACAAGAATTGCCTTCAACATTATTTTATTTTTAGGGCATCGTGGGGTTTCGGCATGACCGAAATCTTTTCCCCAAAGTACTTATACTTTCTTAGATTATAGTTTGCCGAGGGTAGCTTTTAGAACCGATTAAGAAATTTTAAGGCCTTGTTGTTTTTGTTACGGGTCTCGGACGTCTCCGAGCCATTTTTATTTGGTCGTAGCCTTTTTAGTTCGGGTTTCGCGCAGTGAGCTGGTAATCCCGAGTTATCCGGGCTTGCCTAGGATAACAGTCCCCGAGTGGGGATGGCCGTGGCCTTCAAGATTCAAGCATTGCCTGATAGGTCTTATGCTCTCGAGCTCCGATAGCCCGGACCATCCGAGTTTGTTTTCGGATGGTAGTCCTTGAGTGAGAGTGATTGTTCGAAATTGGATTAAGGTGGCCCTTGGGCTCGATACCTTTAGGGGATCAGATGTAGGAAATTCCTTGAGAAATGCAAGAATTTTTTTTAAAAGGAGAAAATATTTATCCGCAAGGGAGAGACTTCTTTTTATTCTTGTGTAAACATGCGTACATGCTTTGTTCCAGGGCTCGAGAAATCTATGCGGGCACGGTTCATTTGACCGTTTGTCCCTTACAATGAATCCTATCTATCGAGACCCTTCAATCACGAAGTTTCTTTCCTTGCTAAAGTCGATAATCGAGGTTGATCATAGAGAGAAGACTTGGATACTGTTGATGCAATCCTTGACCGATTCATGACTAGCCTTCTATTCTAAGTTAGCACGATCCATTGTTGCCTCGTTAAAAACCTCACCGGAAAACCCATTTGGGACAAAACCGGTTCAAGGGAAAAAGAGTGCAACGCATGCTTTCAGACCTAAAATCTATGCCGTTTCTTGTTGGTTACCTGCAAGTGTTAGTTCAAAAATAAGTCAAAAGAAAATAAACCTTACCAGTAGTATCGCTTAAAGTGGGTTATGTTCCAGTTATTCAGTAGTTGCTCCCCTTCATTGTTCCGAGTTTGTAGGACCCCTTTCCGATGATCTCGATAATTTGGTATGGTCCTTCCCAGTTCAGTCCCAACTTCCCTTCATTCAGGTTTCGGGTGCTTAGTATGACCTTCCTTAGAACTAAGTCCCCAATATTGAGGTGCCAGATGTTACCCCTTTGATTTTAGTATCTCTCGATCCGCTGCTTTTGGGCAGCCAACCGGACAAGGGCGGTTTCGCGCCTTTCATCCAATAGTTCTAGGCTCGTACTCATGGCCTCACCATTCGATACCTTGGTAGCATATCAGAATTTGATACTTGGTTCACCGACTTCGACCGGTATTAGAGCTTTGACGCCGTAAACCAACTAGAACGGGGTGGCCCTGGTACTGGACTTCGAGGTCGTACAGTATGCCCATAGGACATCGGGTAGGATTTCCTTCCATTATCCTTTGGCATCAGTTAACCTCTTTTTGAGGTTTTGGAGAACGGTTTTGTTGGTCGATTCCGCTTGTCCGTTCCCATTAGGGTGATAAGGCGTTGACAGAATCCTTTTAATCTTATGTTCTTCGAGAAATTTGGTCACTTTGCTGCCGATAAATTGTTTCCTGTTGTCGCACACGATTTCGGACGGCATTCCGAACCGACATATGATGTGGTCCCAAATAAAGTCGATGACTTTTTTCTCCCCGACCTTCTCGTATGCCTGGGCTTTTACCCACTTAGAAAAATAGTCAGTCATAAACAATATGAATTGAGCCTTACCAGGTGCCCATGGAAGGGGGCCAACGATGTCCATTTCCTACTTCATGAACGTCCATGGTGACAAAACTGAATGTAGCAGCTCTGCGGGTTGATGTATCGCTGAAGCATGTCTTTGATATTCATCACATTTTCGTATGAACTCCTTTGTGCCCTTTTCCATATTATCAAGTAGTAGCCGGCTCTGATTACCTTTCGAACCAATGATTCGGCGCCTTAATGATTTCCACAGGTTCCCTCGTGAACTTCCCTCATAACGTACTCGGTATCTCCTGGTCCTTGGCATATTTATAGTTGGCCATCGAACGTTCTTCTGAACAAGGTTTCGCCTTCGGACAAGCTAAACCGGCCTGCCTTTGTATGCTGGGGCCTCGATTCTTTTGGATCCGAGGGCAGTTTCCTAGCCTTCAAATATTCTACATATTTTTTTCTCCAATCCCAAGTCAAACTTGTAGAGTTCATTTCAGCATGACCTTCTTCCACTACCGATCTCATGAGTTGTACGACTGCCCCCGAGTTGTGCTCGTTATCCTCGACCGACGACCTTAAGTTTGCGAGGGCATCAGCCTCGCTATTTTGTTCCCGAGGTACGTTTTGCAAAGTCCACTCCTTGAATCGGTGTAACGTTACCTGCAACTTATCTAGGTACCTTTACATCCGCTCATCTCTGACCTCGAATGTTCCATTAACTTGGTTCACTACAAGGAGAGAGTCTCACTTAGCTACGATCACCTCCGCCCTCAAGCTTTTAGCTTGTTCGAGACCTGCAATCATGGACTCAAATTCGGCCTCGTTGTTAGTCAATTTCACAGTTCTAATAGATTGCCTAACTGCATTGCTTGTGGGTGGCTTCAATACGATGCCAAGTCCGGAACCTTTTGCTACTGAATAAAATAGTGGAGTGAGAGTATTTCTTAGTAAGCTATTATTAGAAGTCGGTAATCTTGCTTGCCTCGGTTTTAATTCTCACGGAGGAATTGTAGTCATAGGAGTATTGATTTTAGTAAAAATATTCTCACGAAGGTTTTACTATCTTTTAGCACAATTCAGACCAGAAAATAGTTCGGTTTAACCGTCACTAGTTTTAACTCAATTAATTACATAACCTCACGGAGTGTTATTAGTTGATTACATCTTGGTGAGATAAGATATAATTGTATTAGCAATAAGCAATTATCCTTTAGAGAAATACATGTAGAAAATGAGATTTTATTATAATATATTATCAATTGAATTCAACGATTCCCAACTCATTTAAATTATAAATCTTTCAAAAGTTGTTTAATTTTGTTAAGTATTTAACAAGTTTTAACTCCACAAATTTTCATCAATCTGATTCTCTCAAATAGTAGTTAATATATTATAAGTCTGTAGAATAGATTTTTCAATCTCTGTGGGATGATATCATAAACTATACTAGAATTTGACAAAGCACGAGCAGGAAAATCCTATACACATTGGCCTCGTTAAATTTTGGCACCGTTGCCGGGGATTGGCATACATCTACTTCAGATTAAATATTTTTTTACTAATTTGAGACCTTGTTATTGTTATTTATCTGTTACTATTATTATCACTATTTACTAAGTAGTAATATAACTACTACTGTCATATTAATATTATCATTTTTTTTTGTAACAACACTTTAAAAAGAAAAAAAAACATATTAGTACTTCTTCCTATTATTGCAATCATTAGCTTTCCTTCATTATATTTAGTGCAATTATTATTACGATCCTAAAATTGAAAGATTTATTTGATTGCGCAGGAAAGAACAAACATCGTCTTCTCAAGGAGCAGCTTGTAAAGAAATGGAAAACCAGAAAGCACAGGACATTAACCCACTTGAGATCCCACCACCAGTACATGTAGAGGAGAAATTTGATGAAGTGGCGCCAAGGCCAGCAAACAGAATTCTTAGGGATTATGCTAGACTTGATCGCTTCAACTGTGAATCTAGTGTCATGAAGCCCTCCAGTGGCAGCCAACAACTTTGAAATTAGAACCGGCCTGATTCAAACAATTCAACAACCTTGTATCTTAACTGGTGATACAAGTGAAGATCCACATAGTCATTTAATTGATTTCTAGAATTTGTGGAAACTGCTAAGTACAATGGAGTACCTCCTGCTGCTATCAAGTTAAGGCTAGTTCCTTTTTCTTTAAAAGGAGATGCCAAGACTTGGTTGCGAAGTTTGCCTCAAGGGTCCATTACTACATGGGACCAGATGACTCATAAGTTTTTAAACAAATATTTTTCCGTTGCTAAAACAACAAAGTTAAGACAAGACGTATCAAATTTCTTGGAGACTGACATTGAGTCAGTTTATCAAGCTTGAGAAAGATTAAAAGTAATGTTAAGAAAATGCCCACACCATGACATTCCTGAACACATGCAATTGTACATTTTTTTATCACGGGTTAAAACCCTCTGATAGAAATGTGATAGATGCAGCTGGAGGAGGTTCTGTAATGAGAAAAACCATAGAGGAAGCATTGCAACTGTTGAATGAAATTTCTAAGAACGCTATCCAATGGTCATCCGAACGTGTAATCATTAAAAAGGCTGCTACAGTAAATCAGGTTGATGCTTTAAATAAACTAACGCAACAGATTATTTCTTTGGCATAAAAGTTTGAATCTTTTCAGGTGAATACAGAATAATCAAACTATAACGACCCGGCCGGTCGTTTCATGAATTTCCGCTCCATTTTCCCCATTTCTGCTTTTTTATGTCTTATTCAGCTGTATTATGTGGTATCGGGTTGGTTGGTTTGGGTTCGGAGTGGTTTTGTAGAGAAATAAGACACTTAGTCTCTTTTGAGTAAGCCTAAGTTGGAAAAAGTCAACCGGATGTTGATTTATGTGAAAAAGGTATCGGATGTGAATTCCGATGGTTCAGATAGCTTCATTAGGTGATTTGGGACTTAGGAGCATAATCAGAATGTATTTTGGAGGTGTGTGGTAGATTTAGGCTTGAATTGGCGAAATTGGAATTTTGGCGTTTTCCGGTTGGTAGTTGAAATTTTGATATATGGATCGTAATGGAATTCCGGAAATTAGAGTAGGTCCGTTGTGTCATTTAGGATGTGCGTGAAAAATTTCAGGTCATTCGGACGAAGTTTGATAGACTTTTTGATCGAAAGCGGAATTCGGAAGTTTTGGAAAGGCTTGAATCCGAGGGTGTTTTGATGATTTGATGTTGTTTTAAGTGTTCCGAAGGTTGGTATAAGTTTGAATAGTGTTATGTGACTTGTTCGTATTTTGGTTGAGGTCCTGCGGGGGCCTCGGGATGAATTCGGAAGATTTTTGGAAAGCTTGATTTTGGAAGTGAACAGCTTCAGCTGCTGCCCCTGTCATAACCGCACCTGCAGATTGGGGACCGCAGGTGCGAGATCGCAGAAGCGGCAGAGTAGCCGCAGGTGCGGCCATGAGCTTGAAGACCAGAAGTCCCAAGTGCGGAAGGTTGAATGCACCTGCGAGACCGCAGGTGCGGTAATTGAGGCGCAGGTGCGGTCCCAGTGCATTAAGTGGAAACCGCAGATGCGGTTGGTTAGACCGCAGAAGCGGGAAAAGGGCCGCAGGTGCGGAATCCCTGGGTCAGAAAGTATATAAGTTCCCCTTCGCGAAATTTGGGTTGTTTTCCACCATTTTTATCCGGGATTGAAGCTTTTAGGGAGATTTTGAAGAGGAAATTCAAGGGAACTTCGTGGAGGTAAGATTCTCGGAACTAGAACTCGTTCTATGGTGATATTTTACTGATTAGATATGGCATTTATGGAAGTTAGTGGTTAAAAATTGGGGGTTTAGGGTTTGAAATTGGAGACCTTGATTTAGGGATTTGAGGGGTCATTTGTGGTCGGATTTTGATGTTCTTGGTATGTATGGACTCGTAGGAGGATAAGGATTCTATTGATGTGATTTTTATCAAATTTTGAGACGTGGGCCCGGGGGTCGGGTTGGACCAATTTCGAGATTTTTGATATAATTTGATTATTTTCGCATGGGCTTTGTTCCCTTAGCATATATTGACACCATAATTCTTAATTTGGATAGATTCAACACGAGTTGAGGCCGAGCCGAGAGGCAAGAGCGTCGCAGAGTAGTATTTCATCTAGTTTGAGGTAAGTAACGATTGTAAACCTAGACCTCAAGGTATGAAACCTCATAATTTCATACTGTTGTGATAAATGAGGTGACACAAATGCTAGGTGGCGAGCTCGTGGGCGTGCACCCGTAGGGATTGTGACTTGGTCCGTCCCGTGGCGACTGTATAGTTGCATATTTTGATATATTGTATATGATATCCATGTGTTTTAGAAATTGGTTTGTTAACTTGGGCTGAGTGCCGTGTTTGGGGCCTTTGTGCCGAACTGTTTAGGCCCTTAGGGGTATTTTACTACTTTCCTCACCCTGTTTTGGTTTGGAAGCATATCCTCAGTCATGATACTACATGTTTATTCTTGATTCGGTTTCATTACTCTATTTTCAATATATGAAAACTGTTTGGGCTGAGTTTCCCTGATTTTTGCTGAAATGCCCTAGTGGCTGTGAGGGTAATGACTGAGAGAGAGGTCGAGGATCGGATGGTGAGGATTATATGGTATATATATTTATGGATCGGGCTGCAGGCTGCAGCGATACTTATATATTTATGGATCGGGCTGCACGCTGCAGCGATATCTATATATATATGGATCGGGCTACACGCCGCAGCGATATATTGGATCGGGCTGCGCGCCCCAACGATATGACGCTTGGGCTGCAAGAGCTCCTCTGGAGTCTGCACACCCCCAGTGAGCGTAGTCGACTATATATTACGGATCGGGCTGCACGCCGCAGCGGTTATCATTATTATGAGATATCTATTGAGCCGGAGTGTTGAGTGTGAGTACTAAGTGACGAGAGCTGAGTCACGAGTGACTGAGAGGCTTGCCCGAGAGGCTATACTTATGAGTGATACCTTGCCCGAGGGGCTTGTTTATGGCATTTTTCTGCTTTCACTCTTCTTTTATACTGAGTCTCTGTTGAAAAATGTTGATCAATTGTTTTCAAAAGATTTTTAATTGAAGCTGGAGTTTTACGAGATAGCTGGCTATTGAACTGCAGATTTTGCCTTGATATTCCTGTTGAGATTTCTTATGTGATTTTAAATGCTCGTCACTACACTCAGACTTTATTTACTTTAGTTATTTACTGAGTTGGCGTACTCACGTTACTCCCTGCACCTTGTGTGCAGATCCAGGTGCCCGAGCATCAGAGTGAGAGCTTCCAGCACTCTCAGAGTCGTATCCGGAGATCGCAAGGTAGCTGCACGGCGTTCGCAGCCCAGCCCCTCTCCTTCCTATTCTAGTACTTTGCATTTTAAGACTTATTATGTATTATGTAGACAGTGTTGGGTTGTACTTAGAGGCTCATGACTAGTGACACCAGATTCGGGTTGTGTGATTGTATTTTTGTCCCGGTTTCCGCATATTTCTGTTGACACACACACACACACACACACACACACACACACACACATATATATATATATTACATATGAAAGATTTGAGATTGAAATCTGTTTTAGAAAATGAATTATGAAAAGAACTCGGTGTTGTAAATGTTGGATTGGCTTGCCTAGTACGGTGATAGGCGCCATCACGACCGAGGTATTTGGGGTCGTAACAAGTTGGTATCAGAGCCTAGGTTACATAGGTCTCACGGGTCATGAGCCGGTTTAGTAGAGTCTCGTGGATCGGTACGGAGACGTCTGTACTTATCCTCGGGAGGCTGCAGAACCTTTAGGAAAAACTTTCACATTCTTGAATTCCTGTCGTGCGAATCTGTTGATTCTGGTACTAAACTTCTGTTATTCTATTCTCTTACAGATGGTGAGGACACGTGCTACCGGTCAGGACGGACAACCACCAGTACCACCAGTTGGGGCCACTAGAGACCGAGGACGCGGTCGAGGCCGTGGTAGGGGCAGGGGTGTAGCCTGCACAGCAGCTAGGGCAGCACCTGCAGATCCACCAGCCGCCCCAGTTCAGGATCATGTCCCAGTTTTGGACGCTCCAGCAGCACCAGCTCAGTCACCGTCTGTGCCTATTGTGATTCCAGGCCTTTAGGAGGCCCTAGCCCAGATTCTATCAGTGTGCACTGGCCTGGCTCAGGCGGTCTCAGTTACTACGCCGCAGCTACTTTTAAGGCCGGGGGAGGCACTCAGACTCCCGTTGCTCGCACGCCTGAGCAGGTTGTGCAGGGACTTCAGACACCAGGGGCACCTCCAGCCTAGCCGGTTGCACCAGCCCAGGATTATATGTACCAGTTATGCCTGACGACGAGCAACGTTGATTGGAGAGGTTTGGTAGACTTCAGCCTCCGACTTTCAGTGGTACAGAGGGCGAGGATGCCTAAGGCTTCTTGGACAAGTGTTAGAGGATTCTTCGTACAACGGGTATTTTGGAGACCAGCGGTGTAGCATTTACTACTTTTTAGTTTTCTGGAGCTGCCTTTACTTGATGGGAGGCTTATGAGAGGTGTAGGACTTTTGATGCAGCACCCCGTACCTGGAAGTAGTTGTCCGTTCTCTTTTTGGAGAAGTATGTGCCACAGTCTCGCAGAGAGGAGCTGCGCAGGCAGTTCGAGCAGTTGTGTCAGGGAGATATGACTATGACACAGTATGAGATGAGGTTCTTAGAGTTAGCTCGTCACACTATTTGGTCGGTTCCTACTAATAGAGGGAGGATCATGAGGTTCATTGATGGCCTCACATATCAGCTTCGGATCTCATGACCAGGGAGAGGGTGTCAGGTGCTACTTTTGAGGAGGTTGTTGACATTGCTTGCGAGATTGAGTCAGTTTGTCGCGAGGAGTGAGATGAGAGGGAGGCCAAGAGGCCCGGGGATCTGGTAGTTTCGGTGGATCTCCTTCGAGAGGTCAGTTTGAGCACAGCAGAGGCCGTCCATTCAGACATGCTCAGTCAGCTCGCCCAGTTCATCGTGGGGTATCATCGGGCCATGGTTCTCACGGTTCTCATCAGGGCCATTCATCACTCAGTGCCCCACCATCCTAGAGTTCGTCCCGTGCTCCATCGGTTCAGGGTTCTTCCATGCCAGGTCCTTCTACTGGTCATTCCGGTGCCAGGGGTTCTCTTCAGTCCTCGTTCCCCGCACTAGGGAGTTGTTACGAGTGTGGAGAGTTTGGACATATGAGTAGGCAGTGTCCTCGTCTTCTTGAATGTCCGTCTCAACAGAGGAGTCAGCCCTCGACTTTAGCTCCAGTTACTTCACCACCCGCTCAGGCAGCTAGGGGTGGGGGTCAGTCAGCTAGGGGTCGCCCTAGAGGGGGAGGTCGATCAGGTGGTGGTCAGGCCCGTTTCTATGCACTCCTAGCCAGACCAGATGCTATTGCTTCAGATGTTGTGATTACAGGTATTGTCTCAATCTGCCACAGAGATGCCTCTGTATTATTTGATCCCGGTTCCACTTTTTCATATGTGTCATCATATTTTGCTCGTTATTTGGATACGCCCCGTGAGTCTCTTGTTTCATCTGTTCGTGTATCTACTCCGGTGGGTGATACTATTATTATGGACCGTGTATATCGATCGTGTGTGGTGACTATTGGGGGTCTGGAGGCCCGAGTGGACCTTTTGTTGCTTTGTATGGTGGACTTTGATGTGATATTAGGCATGGATTGGCTATCTCCTTGTCGTGGTATATTGGACTGTCATGCTAAGACAGTGACGTTGGCTATGCCGGGTGTGCCGCGGATTGAGTGGCGAGGCTCGACTAATTTTGTCCCCAGTAGGGTGATTTAATTTCTAAAGGCCCAGCGGATGGTTGGGAAGGGTTGTCTTTCATACTTAGCCTTTGTGAGGGATGTCAGTGCACAGACTCCTAGTATTGATTCTGTTCCTGTAGTGAGTGATTTTCCCAATGTGTTTCCTGCAAACCTCCCGGGCATGCCACCGGACAGGGATATTGACTTTGGTATTGATTTGGAGCCAGGCACTCATCCCATTTCTATTCCACCGTATCGTATGGCACCAACGGAGTTGAAGGAGCAGCTTTAGGAACTCCTTGATAAGGGGTTTATTCGGCCTAGTGTGTCGCCTTGGCGCCTGTTCTATTTGTGAAGAAGAAGGATGGCATGATGAGAATGTGCATTGACTACAGGCAGTTGAACAAAGTTACAATCAAGAACAAGTATCCTTTGCCTCGTATTGATGATTTGCTTGACCAGCTTCAAGGAGCGAGAGTGTTCTCCAATATTGATCTCCGTTCAGGGTATCACCAATTGAAGATCAGGGACTCGGATATTCTTAAGACAGCTTTCAGGACTCGATATGGTCATTATGAGTTCCTTGTGATGTCTTTTGGGCTGACCAATGCCCCAGCAGCGTTCATGCATTTGATGAACAGCGTGTTTCGGCCTTATCTCGACTCGTTCGTTATTGTATTCATTGATGATATTTTGGTATACTCGCGTAGTCAGGAGGAGCACTATTGATACCCAATTTTTCCCTATATTCTTAAATATGCAAAAATACCTTCGAAATAGCATATATATGCATATATAAGCATGCCCAAGGTTTTTATTATTTTTTCCATAATTTAAAGGTTTAAATTGATTTATTTTCTCCCTTTTTATCAATAAAATCCCCAATAATTATTTCCAAAATTATTATTTTGATAATTCATCTATTGGATTTCTATATTTATGCCAAAATAAGGCTAAGGCAATTTTTATATATTTTCTGCAATTACATTTAGTATTTTCAAAGCTAAATTGCACATAATTACAATGTTAGCCCTTTTAAGATATAATTATGTATTATATGCATAAAATTGGATCCTGTATTTTAAATTGCTAATTATGTATCCTAAATCATTTTAGCATTCTAAATAATTTTTCTCAGAAATTATCTACTATTTTTTATAAATTAAATAGGGAAAAACTGGCTATTTAAATTATAGCCAAATTGGCCTTCAATTATAGCCAAATCAGGACCCCAATTCCCAGCCCAATTTTACAATTAAAACCCGACCCACACCCTATTAACCCATACCCAAACCCGGAACCCAACCTACCCTTTTTAATATCGACCGTTGATCTCCCAGATCAACGGTCCACGTTATTTCTTTCCTTTTTTTAAATCCAACGACCCCCAAACCCTACCTCATTCTCTCATTTGCACCGCCCTCGAATCCCTTCCTCTCCAAATTCTCTCTGAGACCTAACTCAAACTCTAATCGCCGTCACCGGCATGAACCCCTCCTACGATGTTTCTACGTCATCTCCGACCGGGCCTGGTCTTCCACAGTATAAAGAACAGAGCAAGAGACTCCAAGAAAGCAAACTAAATCATAGATACGAAAGTTTCCCTACAAAGGGGCTGGCTTCAACAACCCATAAGGGACGGCTTGCCAAGCTACACAAACAGTTAATTTGCTTATAGTCGCAAAAGTTTTCCTACAAAGGGGCTGGCTTCAACAACCCATAAGGGACGGTTTTCCAAGCTACACAACTCAGAAAACTTTTGTACTATAACCAACGTTAGCTGTTTATAACTCAGAAAACTTTCGTACTACAATAAGCTAACTTTCTTAGAGTATTCTTACACTATTTTTATACATGGATCGGCCATCCATTCGAAAGAAAGAACAAGAGGGAAATTTAGAAAGCACTCATATGTAATATATCACAAGAAGTTTTACAAAGTTACAAGATGATTGCAAGATGATCTTCCAACTACTACAAGACCTCCTTTATATAGGGATAGGAGGTTATTACAAGACAAACTTACATGATAAAATAAACCCATCTTACATGGCAAACTTATCTTACAAGTGGGCCCTTCTAAGCATGTGAAGGACTTTAGGCAAAACAACTAAAAAACACCTGAAAACATGTGAAAGGGTGAAGTATACATGGTGTAGCATGTGAAAGTATGTGGGAGAATGTGATGCCATGTGAAAGTATGGTGTTGCATGTGACGAAGCATGTGGAGGCATTTGGAAGCATGTGAAAACAAGTTGAAGTGGGGCCCGGATAATATGGAAAGATGTGGAAATTTGTCTTGGCTTGGGTAGGATATTTTTGAGGGTTTTTTAGTGGCTAATCTAGGATTATAGCAGAGATTTAGGTAATTATTCTTCATTGATTCTAGGGTTGTCTTCTAGGCATCTTTTCAAAGACCTTGTGTAGTAACGCCTGAAATTTGACGGTCCTTCTTCGCGGTGCTCTTTCTCTTTTGGATTGAGAGATGTAATCCGTAACCTTAATCTGGAAATGTCTTGAGTGATCTTTTCTCGGATGACTTCGTATGGGGTTTGATATTTTTTTGCTGCTGCCCGGACTCTTTCCCAGTGAGGATGATTGCTTGTATAATTCCAGCTTGCCCAATCTTTTGGCCATATCTCTTTTGGAATGCACCTATTTTGCTGGAAAAGGATTCTTTGTGCCTCGCTATATTCTTCTTCCATTGATAAAATGGACACGGGAAATTTCCACCAGAATGATGCCTCTGCTTGCGCCTGGACTTTTCCATTAATAATTTTTACTGGCCTATGAAACATGAATACCTTTGCTGTGTAGGAATCATTGAAACATTTCATCCAGTATCTTCTAGGTTTGAACCATAGCAAAAATATTTTAAGAGCTGGTGCAATGTTATCAAAATCCTTGAAGATGTTGCATTTGAATTCCATGAAAATATAATACTGATGGCATAGGTACCAGAAAAACCATAATAGTTCTTGTGGAAAATCCTTGGCTTGAGCTATGAATATATGGCAGAACGGATATTCCGGATTGACCCCATATGGCTTGATAATGGATCCTCCATGTTGTCGGAAAACTTGGAGCTCGTAATGAGTTCTTCTTTCCATAATAATTGACGGATCAAAGGGATCCATGAGGTTGAACAATTCCGGTGGAAGATCTGTTGGCTTTGATGAACTTGTTCCTGGTAAATTTGAAAACATGAAGATGTGACTGATTAGCTTTTGCTTTGACTTTAGTTTTGCTGTGGAAAATCTCTTTGAGAATTCTTCCGGTCGAGACAGAAAATCTGCGAGAATATTATCCTTTCCTTTCAGGTGCCTGACTTCAAACTTGTATGGAGAGAATATTGATCCCACCTGAGAATCTGAGGATAGGGAATAATTTTGGTATTTAGCTGAATCATCTTTGGGAAGGCCTTCATATCCATTTCTATCAGAAATTCTGTATGAATAAGGAAGAAATTAAATTTCTTGATTCCATTCTTTACTGCAAGAATTTCCTTGAAAGTGGAGTGATAATATCGTTCGGCATCTTTGAACTTTCCACTGTCGTATCCGCATATTTTCCTCTGGCCATCTTTTTCTTCAAATAGAATAGCACTCCAATATTCATTGCTAGCATCAGTTTGCACTATCTTCTTACCGTCCGAAGGGATATAGAGGGACTTGACAAAATCTCCTTTATTTCCTTGACTGCTTCATCTTGTTTCTTTCCCCATGGTGGAGCATTTTTCTTGAGCATCTCTGTAAGTGGAGAAATGTATGTAGAGATATTTGGGATAAAATCTCGCACATAATTTATTATGCCCAAAAATTGTTGGATTTGCTTTGTTGTGAAGTTGGTATCCGGAAATTTGAGTAATTCTTGACATATATGTGGTCCTGGACTGTATTCACCTTGGACAAAATGCATTCCAAGAAAATCAATCTCCTTTTGAGCAAGAAGCATCTTTTTTGCTGAGAGCATGATTCCGTACTGCGTTACCAATGCCTCAAATTGACGAAGCAAGTTGATATGTTCCTCCAATGTATAACTAAATAACAGGATGTCATCAATGTAAACTAAAGAGGTATGGAGGATGGGTTGAAATATTTTTATAATGGCTTTTTGGAACAAAGAAGGTGCAGTTTTTAACCCGAAGGGCATGACTTTCCATTGGAAGTGATGATCGGGGATGCAAAATCCCGTTTTGGGTCTTTCTTCAGGGTGTATTCCTAATTGCCAAAATCCTGACTTTAAATCAAACTTGGAAAAATATTTGGCCTTGGCTAAGTGGGAGAAAAGGGTGAGTTTATTTGGGATAGGGAACTTATCATCTTGGAGGAAATGGTTAAGTGGCTGGTAGTTGATGACTAACCTGAGTTTTCCTCTTGTCTGCTCAGCTCTTTTGTTGACATAAAATGCTTCGCATGCCCATTATGAATCCGATGGCTCTATCAGATCAAATTCCAAAAGTTCTTCACATTCTTTCTTTGCAAGCTGAAGATGATCTGGATTCATCCCTGAATGACTGGCTTTTGTCGGATTGATATTTTCATTTTTCTTGAAAGGGAGCTTGATAAAAAAACTCTTCGTTTTTCCATAACGAGCGTTTCCCTTTCTTCATGAAATCCTTGTGGGATTCGGCACATGATTGTTCAATGAGATGTTGCTCAATCTCTTTGATTTGTTTGTCATTGGTTATTTGGAATAGGCGTGGAATCTCAGAATAAGGTCTGAACTGCTTTTTAAAAGCTATCCCGTTGGCCCTGATCTGGAGTTGATCTCTAAGTTGTCTGTAAATGTCGAATCCAATAATAAGATCCTTTCCTGGTACATCAGATCCTAGCAGCTTGGTTCTGTACTTCAATCCTGGAAAGAACTCAATTGTGATCGGGTGCTTTGTAATGACAGTTGTGGTCACGATTGCATTTGATGCAGTGTTGAAATCTTTAAAATGCGGTACCCATTGATCTTCAGGGAGAATAACAGGATTTATAAGTGAGGAAGCAGCTCCGGTGTCGATGAAAGCAATAACTCGAGTTGGTTTATCCCACTTGGATGAATAAACTTTGAGTTCTACTTAGTAGCATCAATATTTAAGAGTAAAGCATTTTCTCCTTCGGGGAGACAGAGATCCATGGCATGATTTTGGACTCGCCATGCTATTTGGTGGTGAAGAGTAGCTTGGATGGAAGCTTTTGCTTGTGGGGCTCCTTGGATTTGGACTAGGATTTTTAGAGCTTCGGTTAGGTATGGGTCATAAAGGGACATGATGAAATTTGGAAACATAGTTATGAAGACTGTCCCGGCATTTAAGGTAACTTCTGCAGTACCCAATTTTGCATGTTGGTACTCCAAATATCTTGTATCTAGAAGAGAAAGTCGAGCTACGACAGGTTGACCTTTTCTTCCGTGGTATGTTAAAGCGATTCAGATAGCACCAAAATGAATATGGGTAAAACCATGATCTCTCCATTGTCTGGGAAGATTATCTGGTATTTGAAGAGTGATAAATTGTTCCTCTCGAGTGGCAAGAATAGGATGCTGGTCATGTTTTGAGGAAGCAACATATTCTTTAACTCCTTTTGGTCTGTGTTGGACTAAGAAACGAATTTGGGTCCAGGGTGCAAAGGATTTTTTGGCAAAAGCTGTGTAAGGGTTTATGAGGGTAGTTCAGTGGAGGATACTTTTTGTTCATCAAGTAGTATATCTACTTCATAGAGGTAATCATATTTTTTGACAAGGTTTTATATAGAGTAGGGGACATATTCATTTTTGCAAGGGAAGAGGATGATGGAAATGACTCAGACATATTTAGTAAACTGTTCCTCCCTCCGAAAGGATGGGCTCGCTCTGATACCACAGTATAAACAACAGAGCAAGAGACTCCAAGAAAGCAAACTAAATCATAGATACGAAAGTTTCCCTACAAAGGAGCTGGCTTCAACAACCCACAAGGGACGGCTTGTCAAGCTACACAAACAGTTAATTTGCTTATAGTCGCAAAAGTTTTCCTACAAAGGGGCTGGCTTCAACAACCCATAAGGGACGGTTTGCCAAGCTGCACAACTCAGAAAACTTTTGTACTATAACCAACGTTAGCTGTTTATAACTGAGAAAACTTTCGTACTACAATAAGCTAACTTTCTTAGAGTATTCTTACTCTATTTTCATACATGGACCGGCCTTTCCATCCATTCGAAAGAAAGAATAAGAGGGAAATTTAGAAAGCACTCATATGTAATATATCACAAGAAGTTTTACAAAGGTTACAAGATGATTGCAAGATGATCTTCCAACTACTACAAGACCTCCTTTATATAGGGCTAGGAGGTTATTACAAGATAAACTTACATGATAAAATAAACCTATCTTACATGGCAAACTTATCTTACAAGTGGGTCCTTCTAAGCATGTGAAGGACTTTAGGCAAAACAACTAAAAAACACCTGAAAACATGTGAAAGGGGTGAAATATACATGGTGTAGCATGTGAAAGTATGGTGTTGCATGTGACGAAGCATGTGGAGGCATGTGGAAGCATGTGAAAATAAGTTGAAGTGGGACCCGGATAATATGGAAAGATGTGGAAATTTGTCTTGGCTTGGGTAGGATATTTTTGAGGGTTTTTTAGTGGCTAATCTAGGGTTATGGTGGGATTAGCAGATATTTAGGTAATTATGCTTCATTGATTCTAGGGTTGTCTTCTAGGCATCTTTTCAAAGACCTTGTGTAGTAACACCTGGAATTTGACAATCCTTCTTCGTGGTGCTATTTCTCTTTTGGATTGAGAGATGTAATCCGCAAACTTAATCTGGAAATGTCTTGAGTGATCTTTTCTCGGATGACTTCGTATGGGGTTTGATATTCTTTTGCTGCTGCCCGCACTCTTTCCCAGTGAGGATGATTGCTTGTATAATTCCAGCTTGCCCAATCTTTTGGCCATATCTCTTTCGGAATGCACCTATTTTGCTGAAAAAGGATTCTTTGTGCCTCGCTATATTTTTCTTCCATTGATAAAATGGACACGGGAAATTTCCACCAGAATGATGCCTCTGCTTGCGCCTGGACTTTTCCATTAATAATCTTTACTGGCCTATGAAACATGAATACCTTTGCTGTGTAGGAATCATTGAAACATTTCATCCAGTATCTTCTAGGTTTGAACCATAGCAAAAATATTTTAAGAGCTGGTGCAATGTTATCAAAATCCTTGAAGATGTTGCATTTGAATTTCATAAAAATATAATACTGATGGCATAGGTACCAGAAAAAGCATAATAGTTCTTGTGGAAAATCCTTGGCTTGAGCTATGAATATATGGCAGAACGGATATTCTAGATTGATCTCATATGGCTTGAGAATGGATCCTCCATGTTGTCGGAAAACTTGGAGCTCGTATTGAGTTCATCTTTCCAAAATAATTGACGGATCAAAGGGATCCATGAGGTTGAACAATTCCGGTGGATGATCTGTTGGCTTTGATGAACTTGTTCCTGGTAAACTTGAAAACATGAAGATGTGACTGATTAGCTTTTGCTTTGACTTCAGTTTTGCTGTGGAAAATCTCTTTTAGAATTCTTCCAGTCGAGACAGAAAATCTGCGAGAATATTATCCTTTCCTTTCAGGTGCCTGACTTCAAACTTGTATGGAGAGAACCATTGAGCCCACCTGAGAATCTGAGGATTGGGAATAATTTTGGCATTTAGCTGAATCATCTTTGGGAAGACCTTCATATCCATTTCTATCAGAAATTCTGTATGAATAAGGAAAAAATTAAATTTGTTGATTCCATTCTTTACTGCAAGAATTTCCTTGAAATTGGAGTGATAATGTTGCTCGGCATCTTTGAACTTTCCACTGGCGTATCCGCATATTTTCCTCTGGCCATCTTTTTCTTCAAATAGAACAACACTCCAATATTCATTGCTAGCATAAGTTTGCAATATCTTCTTACCGTCCGAAGGGATATAGATGGACTTGACATTTTTAGAAATCTCCTTTATTTCCTTGACTGCTTCATCTTGTTTCTTTCCCCATGGTGGAGCATTTTTCTTGAGCATCTCTGTAAGTGGAGAAACATATGTAGAGATATTTGGGATGACATCTCTCACATAATTTATTGTGCCCAAGAATTGTTGGATTTGCTTTGTTGTGAAATTGGTATCCGGAAATTTGAGTAATTCTTGACATATATGTGGTCCTGGATTGTATTCAGCTTGGAAAAAATGCATTCCAAGAAAATCAATCTCCTTTTGAGCAAGAAGCATCTTTTTTGCTGAGAACATGATTCCGTACTGTGTTACCAATGCCTCAAAGTGACGAAGCAAGTTGATATGTTCCTCCAATGTATAACTAAATAACAGGATGTCATCAATGTAAACTAAAGAGGTATGGAGGATGGGTTGGAATATTTTTATCATGGCTTTTTGGAACAAAGAAAGGTGCAGTTTTTAACCCGAAGGGCATGACTTTCCATTGGAAGTGATGATCGGGGATGCAAAATCCTGCTTTGGGTCTTTCTTTAGAGTGTATTCCCAATTGCCAAAATCCTGACTTTAAATCAAACTTGGAAAAATATTTGGCCTTGGCTAAGTGGGAGAAAATGGTGAGTTTATTTGGATAGGGAACTTATCATCTTAGAGGAAATGGATAAGTGGCTGGTAGTTGATGACTAACCTGAGTTTTCCTCTTGTCCGCTCAACTCTTTTGTTGACATAAAATGCTTCGCATGCCCATTGTGAATCTGATGTCTCTATCAGATCAAATTCCAAAAGTTCTTCACATTCTTTCTTTGCAAGCCGAAGATGATCTGGATTCATCGCTGAATGACTGGCTTTTGTCGGATTGATATTTTCATTTTTCTTGAAAGGGAGCTTGATAAAAAACTTTTGGTTTTTCCATTACGAGCGTTTCCCTTTCTTCATGAAATCCTTGTGGGATTCGGCACATGATTGTTCAATGAGATGTTGCTCAATCGCTTTGATTTGTTCGTCATTGGTGATTTGGAATAGCCTTGGAATCTCAGAATAAGGTCTGAACTGCTTTTTCAAAGCTATCCCGTTGGCCCTGATCTGGAGTTTATCTCTAAGTTGTCTGTAAATGTCGAATCCAATAAAAAGATCCTTTCCTGGTACATCAGATCCTAGTAGCTTTGTTCTGTACTTCAATCCTGGAAAGAACTCAATTGTGATCGGGTGCTTTTGTAATGACAGTTGTGGTCAAGATTGCATTTGATGCAGTGTTAAAATCCTTAAATTCGGTACCCATTGATCTTCAGGGAGAATAGCAGGATTTATAAGTGAGGAAGCAGCTCCGGTGTCGATGAAAGCAATAACTTGAGTTGGTTTATCCCACTTGGATGAATAAACTTTGAGTTCTACTTGAGGAACGACTGCGAGCGCATTGCTCTCCTCCCGGGCTTCGATTATTGGTTCTGAAATTTGGTAATGATCATTGCCTTGATCTTCATAGATATCAAGAGAGAATAAAGTTTCTTCATTGGGTTTATCATCCACAGAGAATATGGATTCAAGGTCCTCTTCCTTGCCGAGATGTATGCCGGTGTAATCTTCAATTACTTCAATCAGTTTGACAGATCTTCTTGATTGTGGACAATTATTAGCAAAATGTCCAATCTTATGACAAATAAAACATCTGTTTTTCTTGTGAAAATTTCCTGGCCTTCTTCGTCTGAAATATTTTGTGCGTCTCTTGGACCTTGATTTCCCGTCTGAAATTCTTGGCCATTTGAACCTCCTGAATTCTCTCCGTCGCCTAGATGTGTGGCAGGAACATCCTGATTCGGTAATTAGATCAGATTTGCGGCATGCTTTGTCAAGCGCTGGATTGTGTTGGATAATTTGTTTTAGGGCAGAGCGCTTCGTACAAATATCATCCAATGCTACAAAAATAGCTTGCCTGCCCGCGCTCACTAAGGGTGTACAGACTCTGGGAGGGGCCTCTTACAGTCCAAGCACAATATCAAGCCATCTCGTGGCATAATCGAATAGGCTCTCAGCCTCATATCAAGCCACCTCGTGGCGTACAACATAGGCCCTCGGCCTCATAATCATACATCAGTACAACACTGCTGCAGCGCGCAGCCCGATCCATAATAATCCTCACAACACAGGCCCTTGGCCCTACTCAATTAGAAATCTCTAAAAGCCACTCCGGCACAGTAAAATATGATGCTCAGCCCAAAATATCATCTAGATGTCAAAACAGAGTAAATATGGCTGAGTTATGAGAACAACAGAATACGGCATGACTAAGTACAAATATGAAGTCAAAACAGTAAGGAATAGTAGTAAAAAATCCCTTAAGGGTCCAAAGCAGTTGGCACGAGGCCGAAATATGGCATTCAGCCCAAAACATAATGATACCAAACAGTTTTCAATCAAATATGCGGTAAAATAGTCATACGGGACGGACTAAGTCACAATGCTTAACTTTGCACAACCCCACTCTTGTCATCTAGCGTGTGCGTCACCTCAAAATAGCACAACGATGTGAAATCCGGGATTACCTCTATGCGGTCAAAACTCTAGCCCGCGATTCTCTTGCCTCTCGTCTCGGCCTCATATCGCATCAAATCTGTCAAAAACTACAATCATGACGTCAAAATATGCTAAGGGATCGAAGCCCATGCAAAAATAATCAAATTACAATACAAATCCCGAAATAAACAAAACCCTACCCTCGGGCCCACATCTCGGAGTCTGATAAAAATTAAACCAATACACTCCTTATCCTCCCACGAGTTCATGCATACGAAAAGCACCAAAACCGGACCTCAATTGGCCCCTCAAATCCTTTATCAAAGGTCTCTAATCTCAAGTCCTAGTTTCTTCATTATTTACCCACAAATTTCCATAAATTTCAAGCCTAATCAATGAAATAATCCCATAGGAACGTGTTTTATGTTTAAAAACCTTACCTCAATGAAGTTCCCTTGGATTCCCTCTTCAAAATCCCCCAAAAAGCTCCAAAATCGATTCAAAAATGGTGAAGAAAGGCTAAAAATCGCGAAGGAGGGTTTTATATACTTTCTGGCCCAGGGTTTTCACACCTGCGGCCCCATTCCGCTTCTGCGCTGCCGCTTTTGCGATCAGGAGCACCACATCTGTGGATTTTCACTTAAAAACCCAAACTCCCCACCTGCGATCGAACACTCATACCTGCAATAGTGCAGGTGCGCTCAAACAGCCGCTTCTGCGGTTCCAGCTCCCGTGGGTTCCTATAGAATGCTTCTAAATAAGCTAGATAGGAATTACAATTGAAGAGCTATTACAAAGTTATAACTCAACTAAGGTCATACAATAACTCTATGTGGGAGCTGGTCCGCAGTTGTTTTGTTCTTTGTTCTTGAAGCACTTGACACTTGCTTGCTGAATGGTCACGTGAGTGAGCTTTAGTGAAATCTCTAAGTTTTCAAGTGTAGTGTTTTAGCTCCCTTTAATGCATATATACATGTGTGACAACACTTACAATGATGTAAGCAAGGTAGGTAAAATGTCTTCCCTGGAAAGTTGACTACAACACTGTTCCTGCACTGTAGCATGTGCAGGGAGCAACTTTCCAACAGGAAAGTTGACTTCGTACAGTCTTCTAGGTTTAAACCCTAGATTTATTGGTCTAGACCTGGCTTACCCGAGCGGACAACTCGAGCCGAGGGGGAGGCAGCGTACCGGGGATACAGAAGCTCCGTCGGCTTTGCAACTTATCCAAACCTCGTTCTAAATAGGAAAAGACTCTAAACAGAAGAGAAGCTACACGAAGTGCACCCTTCTCCATGATGTAGAAGACTCGGAAAGAGGAAGGGATTCGCGACAGTTTATATATACAATTTCAACAAATATCAATGCGGTGAAACATTTAGCACATATAACATGGAACATGTAGAAAAATCAGATAAAGCCAGATATAACAATTGTACTAAGCTCGAATTCTTGAACCCTGAATCGGAATTCTGGGTTCGTTTCCCCAGCAGAGTCGCCAGAGCTGTCACACCTCCTTTTTTACACACCTACCCCGAAGGATAATGTATAAGGGAGTTTTTCCATTTAAAGTGACATTATTCGAAATGAGATTATTTGTTTATTTTTAGAGTCGCCACTCGGGAAAGGATGGGCTTTTGGTGTCCCGAGTCACCGGTTTAATTTAAATCCCAAATCGAGGAAAAATTTTGACTTCCCAATTGGAGTCTGCGAACCAGAAATTCTGTGTAAGGAATTCTGCTGACCCGAGGGAAGGTGTTAGGCACCCCCGGATCCCGTGGTTCTAGCACGGTCGCTTAAATTATCATAAATGGCTAAAATTTGGTTTTTACTACAAGCTCCAACCTATAGTGCAATTTTAAGAATTATTCAACCGCTTTTAGTTTTTTTTTTTTTACGGAAAGTGAACACCGTTTAAGAGGGCCCCGCAAGTTTTGCATTTCGTTTGGCGAGGCTCATCTCAATTTATTTATTTAAAGGCCAGTCCTAAAGTAACTATGATTTTCTATTTATTATTTGTCCCTAAAAGGGCTAATTAATTTGCATTTATGAATTCGGGTCTCAAGTTCAAGTCCGAATTCAAACAAAAGGGCAGACCCTCTTAGTTTGAACCCGCTACCTAACTCGAAAACCTAAATTTATACTTGCAAATCAACTCTCATATTCCTGATGTAACTTTAAAAGGAGTTTTTGACTTATAACAATTTTTTGGGCCTAAGAATTGACCAAAACATGAAGCAACCCTGTTGTCTGAGCTAGGCAGTCTACGTTCAGGATGCAGCCAAACTTTGGGCTCAATATGAGCCCAATTCCAGAATGAGGCAAGAAAACCGGATAGGCCTTCAGCTGCAGTGCACATTGGGCCTATCTTGATGGTCCAAATATTTACAATCAAACTAAGCTAATGCCCAGATTCACATGTCAATTAATGCTCAAGTTATGAATTAGCACTTAATCTGGAATTGTGATAGGCCTTTAGACTTAATCTGTGTACTTCTCAAACAAATCCAGTATAAACTAAACAAGAACTGAAAATCAATACTGGAAACGTGACTATTATAATGTTACTATTATATCCAGCAAAACATTTGATATGGAATCATAAGCATTTGTATTACCTAATATTGTAGCTCAAGCCGATACTGCTTGTGATATTGTAAAATTAGTTGTGCTAAACGAGTATTATTGAATATCGTACTTTTGCGAAGTGAAGAGAATGGTCCAGTAGTTCCAATTAATTAACAGTTCAACAGTCCAAATTATACATATAGAATTAACTCATGACAAACTTAACATTCTACAGGCAATCCTGGTTATACAATCCACAATCTGTCCGATTTAACTACAAAACAAATTTAAACAGCCCTAAATAACACACATAGTCCTATCTAACACCAATACTCATTTATTTAAATGAAACTACAACTACATATTAACTAGTAATGGAAGCCAAAACAGATTTGTATGATCAAATTGCTTCATCATTTGGATTTCACAAGTATTCACATGCATTGAATGAGCCATTAGGGATTACAAATGTACCTGGAATTGAGCAAAGTAAAAGAAAGGGGTCAGCAACAGCAAGAGGAAGTAGCAGTGTTAAGCAACAAGAGCAACAACAATCTCAAATCGAAGTCACAGCCACCAAAACCAGTAACAAGACCCAGAAATCGACTTGAATAGCCCAGTTAACTTCAAAATGATACTCTAAAATTCTCTGCAATTCTAACTACTGAAAGCACAAGGAAAGCTAGTCCATATTCAAACTTATGTGAGCTGGAATTGTGATTCAAGACTTGGAAATCTCTAATTCACCAAAAAATTCAATGGAGTAGTAAATTTTAGGGTTCAGCCGCCCCAAATTTCCAGAGTTTTTCAATGCCTAAAAATCTGTATTGTACTCCAAGTAACAATGCCTTTATAGGCAAGTTACTAGGGCAACTTCAGACTTTATTTTTTACACTTTAGTCCTTTAATTTATGACTTGTTGGTAAAGTTAGACCTACAATTTACTAGCAAACCCCTACTAGAAGTTTCTAGAAAGCCCCTTGGGCAGTTACTTGAGAGATTCTCTCAGTGCATTACCCAAGTTACCTCTTAAACACCATGTATTTACACTAAAGACCGACCTGGGTCCAGTGGGTGCGGGTTATTGGATCCTAAATGGGTTCAATGTCTCAAAAGATATGGCCTCAAGTTCGGGCCAAGCAAGATTCCCTAAAAGTGTGATCCGTAATGACCTCAAAGCCCAAATGGCACAGTAAAACCAAGACAAATTCAGAAAACTAAAAGGATCCAAACAAATTGATTAATCAAACGATTACCAACAAACAGGGGACTAATTGAACTATCAAAATAAACCTAATCAAATTAACCTATGTGACCAGAACAAGAAATCAAAGATTTAAACATGCTATTAACAAAACTAAATAAACTTAGAAAATCAGAAAACAAATTTTAAGGGGAAAGCGAGCACTAAGAAAAGAGGTCATGGGTTCAAGACCTTGACCTAGTCTCGATAGAAATGATCTTAATCAAAGAGGGAAGAAGAACGAAAGTGAATCACAAACAAAAAAAAGAAGAAAAAGAGAACAAAAGAAGAGAAAAAAAACAAAACATGAAAGGGACTCACCGGCTAAGCTCGGAATCGAAACTAGTACTCTGATTTGACCTAAAACCTTGCCAAACGAGTGCCATTCTTTTGTGTCACAACAGGCTTGAACAAACGAGGAAATGCAGAAGAGTGACCTTGTATGCATAGATCCAATTTTGGACTCCCAAGGCTCAAGTCTCGAATTTAATATTTGAAGAATTCTGGGCATATTCAAAGGAAACCAATGACAGATTAGGCATGAGGGAGGCATGGGGGCTATGGGGTGTTGTTTCGAGGGGGTTTGGAGGCGGCGGCGCCACCGGCGAAATTGTGGCGGCGTTAGGGTTTTGAAGTTTCGAAAGGCTCCGGTGGGATTTGAAGGAAGATTGTGGTGGATTCGTGACAGGGGGGGGGGAAGAAGGGGTTCTGGTGTGATTTTGGGTATCATTAGAGAATCGCCGCCGCCGTGGGCGATTTCCGGCGACGGCAGACGGTGGGTCAGGGCGGAGACAGGCGGTCTCTAGGGTTTGAAGAGAGGAGAGAGATGAGGGGGTGGGGGGTTGGTTCGGACAGCTTTATACTTATGATATCCCACTTCAGGGCCGTTGGATCTCCTTACCTCGACGGTCCTGATTATTTTGGATGAAACGATGTCGTTTGGTTGATGGTGGGGCTGGACCGGGTTAGCGGGATGGGTTTTGGGCCGGACTTGGGTATTTTGACCGGGTTTTCTTTGGGCCTGGGGAGTTAGATCAGAGACTGGCCCAACATTTGGGCCTTTTAAAGTAAAAGACTCAATTTCTTTTGATTTTGTTTTCTTTTTCTTTTCCAATTAAAGCTTAAAAATCTAAATTAATTCTAAAACTAAATTAACCTACCCAATCTATTTAATAATTGATAAAATTAATTAAATACCAAATTTAAAAGAAATCTAACCAAAATCAAAGTTACAAATTAAACAAAGCAAAAATAACTCATTTTTTGTGATTTTATATATATTTGTGAAATCCTAATTAATAATTAATCAGATAAAATCCTAAATGCAAATGCAATGCGAATTTTTGTACTATTTTCTATGAATTATGTCAACTAAAATGCTCACAGTAAAAATGCAAATAAACATGAAAATTGTGCAATTAATTCTTACAAATTAAACAATTAATCGAAAAAATCATAAATTAAAGAAATCTGTAGGAGTAATTCGTGCAAGGCAAAAATCACATGCTCACAATCACCATGTCCAAGAGAGACATCCAATTTAGGCATATATCCTCCAAGCAGACGCAAATAAATTTCCTTTACATATCAAAATCATCATCCTTCACTATCCCAAAAGTTACCAAATACTGTAAGAAAGTATACACATCTGGAATCTTTTCTTCTATTATGAATCCTAAATTGAATAAAATACCAATTTATAACAGTGAAAACCTTAGGAATCAACTGAGTTGAAATCAAAGTAAAATTGAACTTCAATTAAGCACATTGCACACTCAGAGAGAGAGAGAGAGAGAGAGAGAGAGAGAGAGAGAGAGAGAGAGAGAGAGAGAGAGAGAGAGAGAGAGAGAGAGAGAGACCGCACCGATTGGAGAGGGAGGACAGCAAGGCAGTGATAGCAGAGAGTCTGTGCCATCCTTATTTTGCAATTTGGGCTTAGGGTTCTTTGAATAGAGGGAAAGAAAAGAACTGAAAATTTAGTGGACAGTGTTGGCGCTTTTTTATTTTTGATATGTTCGCCAAATTGTCTAAGCCATTAACGACCGGATATATTAATATTAATGGGCCAGATATTATTCTTTTGTTATTGTAGAATTAAAAGGCGTCATCAATGACGGGAAATATTGTTGGTCTTTAAAAGTGTACTTATAACGACCGAATTGACATCCCTTCGTTAAAAAGTGGTCGTTAAAAGCCAAGTTTCTTGTAGTGTGGATCACCCGTACCATCAAACATTTTGAACTTAGGAGGTTTGTACCCCTCAGGCAGTTCGACATCAGGTTGTATGCAATGGTCCTCATAGTTCAGCCCCTCTATTCTTTTGCTTCCCTCGACGCCCTGAATCCGGCTGGTCAGTTTCTTAAGTTCCTCGGCCAAGTTCCTGATAAGCAGATCCTTTTCATCAGACTTAGGTGTGTATGAGATAGGTTGAGCGGAGTGTGGCATGGCCTCCACATAGATAGGATTGTTATGCTGGCCTAGTGTACGGGTGTTTGTGGAGTTCTGAGGTTCTGGGATGAGTAGTGGAATGTTGTTTGGGGTATGGCAAGTATTACATTGGTTCTTTGGTGGAGCAGCGTGATGGTGAGGTGCGGGATGATTCTGCTGTTTTGGGATATTTTGAGGAGGTGTAGGGTTTTGAGCGTTGGGGAAGTTGATATCTGGGGTGTTGAGGGAAAATGACAGGTTTGCCAGATTTCGAACCCGATCGAGCTCTTCCTGGAATTTCAACAGTTTCAGTTCAAGCTGTGACGCATTCTTATTAGGAGCTCGAATACCCTGGCCATCAGTGGCCTCTACCCGTTCAGTTGTGTTCTCCTTCCTGATGTTGTTTAAATCTTCCATTTTGCCTTTGTTCTTGCCTTTAATGGGACTAAGAGGAGGAATGGGTGTAGGGCCCCTGGATCTTGTGAAATAAGATGATGATGCAAGAGTGCACGAACTAACCTTTGGGTAGGGGAATAATAAAAAGAAAGAAAACAATAAAAACAAAAGGTAATCAAGTCAGTGAGGATTATAAAAAGTATTGCAATATTTAAACACATAGTGCAGGAATGTAAAGCGTGTCCTAATTTAGGAACCTCTTTGTGCCCGAGGTAGGCCTAGCGACAAATAGACTTGGAGAACTTTTAATGCTAAATGCCTCATTTTATTGATAAAAAATAGGCGAATCCCAAAACGACACTAAATAAGCAAGGAATAAAAGTCATTAATGGCCATCGGCCTTGTTACATTCATAAAGCGAAAAAGTAAATTCCTATCTATTTGATCCTAGAAAAACCTTCCCCAGATTCGGCAGCCTTTGCTCCGTCGAACAACTTCCCCAATTCACAAAGTCCCAGCAACAGGTATGCTCTGGCTAGATGTCCACCTTCGGTCCCTTCAGCCTTTTGACAGTCTTCAACCCTTTTGGGAAATTTTCCCTCTAGTTCTACTATGCCTCGCTCCAAGTATCCTAGCCTTTTGTTGGCACCGATAGCCATGTCTTTCCATTCCTCAATCAGCTTCTTGTTGGACTCTTGTATCTCGCGGTATTCATTCTCGCATTCACGGATCCTTTTGCACAACTAGTTGTATTTGACTTGCGCCTCGGCTTTTTCATCTATAATCGTGTGGCCTTGAACGAAACCTGGATGGCCCAGACCATCCCAATTGTCTTCCAACCAACCAGAATAGAAAGGGGTACAACCGGCATGATATATGTCTGGCTCGATGGTGTCTTTCCCCATTACGATCTTGCAGTGCCACATGTGCTGGGCTTGGCACTTGTGGGTATTGTTATCATTTTGGAAATCAGCTCGAAGATGGCTTATCTTGTCGACCCTGGGTATGACTTGCTTCCTACCTGCTTGCCTCATAACTCGAAGAGAGACGTAAGGGTATGTTCCCCTTAGACCAATCAGTATCAGGAAAGGTGCATCTCTGGATCGGGCGATGAACTCCTTTGTCGGAAACCACTCAAACATCCATTGAACCTATTCTTCAGGTAGATTATCAAAGAGCTCAACCCATCCTTTGGCATTTTCAGGCTGAGCGAACGTGTTGGGGATGTAATTCATTCACTTTGGATGGTGGAAAGCGATGTGATCATCCCAGGCCCTTCGCTGAATTTCTTGTCGGTATTCGCCCTTTTGGAGATGTTCCACGAGCCAAAGCTGAAGTAGTAGATTGCAGCCTTCGAAGTGTCTCGCTCCTCGTTGACACTTCTCTAAGGCTCGGTATATGTCTGCAATGATCATGGGTACAATGCTGAATGTCTACCCACCAATCCCCTCCATTAGGGCTTGGTTACCATAGCCAGCCTAGTATGGATTCTCCCTTTCTTCATTGGAAACACGATCAGACCCAGGAAGCAAAACATGAAGACGAACACCCTACGATGGATATGTCCCAAGTATGTGATAGCAAACTCGTCATGGTAGGTACGATATGATTTGCTGTGACCGTACCTTTCATAAAGGTAGTCAAAAGGGATGTACGATTCCTTTAGGCATATCAATTCTGCGTTCTTCTTCGAACCCATCATTTTTAAGAAACCCTTGCCTGTGCGGTTCTCAGGCATTAGCAAACCTGGGGTTTCCCACACTAGACCGGTCAGTCCTCCTATCTCCTCTAGCAAAGGTGTCATTTCTATGTCCCTAAAGCGGAACACGGCCCTTTCACAATCCCAAAATAAGGTAGCAACTTCTATTATCATGCTGTTAGGCTGGATCTCCAGGAGGGGTGGTAGATTACCCAGATATTTTCTGACGAGGGTTTTGTCACTAGAATGCAAATCTTCCCACCAACTCAGCAATCTTGGGTGGATATTGGCGACCATGCCGAATCTGGGGACTTCGTGCCTCATATTTCTGCAAGGCAAACAAGGTTAGGCCCTTAATCCCACCAGAATCGACTATTTCATATCAACAATTAGCATGAAGCATTTAGTTCTCCAAATAAATGCACAAAACGTGATGATGTCCGTTTGGGTTTAGGGAAACCCAGTGGACTTTTGGACAAGGCTATCTTAAAGGACAATTATGTGGACAACATAACTGACCCGGCTAGGTTTGACCATGATGCATGCACAATTTAAACAGAGTAAGGTTTCTATGGGGTTTTAGACTGGTACCCTTGAGCGGACAACTCAAGGGGGAAGGTACGGAACTGTCGACTGCACCGCCGATCGACTAATTTTACCACAAATAAGCCTTTCCGAATTTAGGGGGTAATGATAAAGGAAGGGCGCAACCACTCATCAAGCGTTGCTATAGTATTTGTTTGGCACGAGTGGAGTATGATGTTGAGCATGATTATGCAATAATTAAAAGCATGTTGACATGTATTTGCACGTTAAGAAAGCGATAAATACAACAGTTTTATAATTTAAAGCAGCAGTAAAGGAAGGAAACAAGAAAGATATGGCAGTTTTGCTTTTGAAGAAGAAATTAAACGCTTAAAGGAATTAAACAAATAATTGTCATAAGGAGGGTACAAATTCACAAAAACGGTATGAAATGGTAAAAGCCTAAATATCCCCAGCAGAGTTGCCATGCTGTCGCGCCCCCTTTTTCTCGCGAAATCGGGTTTATGACATTTTGGTTGAGACAACTCGTTCCTTTTGGGAAAGGGGTTTGCATTTTTGAAGAGTCGCCACCTAACAATTTAAGGTGCGTTAGGGCACCTATTGGGTTCATTTATAACTACGGTTGATAACCAGAGACAGGGTAAGGTCTTGAAATTATCCTAAGGGGAAGGTGTTAGGCACCCCTCAGGATCCCCTAGTGTGGTTCCCGGCCAGACA